>NW_012267224.1:1761356-1778355 GCF_000151885.1 Dipodomys ordii
TGGGAAGGGGAAACAAAGGAGGAGGCTACAATGCTTGATAAAAAAATGTACTCATTATCTTGCTCATGTAATTGTAACTCCTCTGTACAGTATTTTCACAACAAAAAAAATTTAAAAACCTGAAAAAAAATCAACTATGCCATTGACATAGAGATCACTACATTCTAAGTTCTAGGAAATAGAAACTGTTGGATTATGTATTGTCTAGTCATATTAGTACCTGAATCTACCCATAACTTTTCACAAAACTTTTCCAAGAAACACTTATAAGTGTTTCTTATTTGGTTTGCCTTTCTAACTCTCATCATGCTAGAGAGAAATGGCTAGTCCGTACATGTGCTGCACTGTGCTTGTTGCTTTCTATTATTCGTGTGTCAACGTGGCCAGTCCACCACCATACCCTGTACACGTTTTATACTTATAGTTTTCCTCTGTTATTAAATCCTTTTCTTTTCTTTTCTGAATTTCAAAAGGTTGTACCAGGGAGTTACATTTTAACATATCCACTCAAGAGTCCAGTGTTTCTTGATTGGAATTAGTCTTTTTAAAAGTGACTTTTTATGTAAAAGAAATTATCATCACTAATGTGGGTGCCCCTGATCTGATAAGTTAAAAAGTCTCCAGGGCATTGCTGAAATTCCCAGAAGAAATTCTACCAGTGGAATTCAGTGGCCGACAGAATTCCAGCATGTGGTACCTGCTGGATGGCTGCCAGTGGATTTCAGTCATAGGCCAAGGTTTCCTTCACAGTAAATCTTTGTATCTCTTAGTACATGTGTGTCTATACATAAGGTATAGATCACCTATATCTTATATAACACATTAATACATTATATGTATATATGAATGTCCACATGTCTCCTACTACTTATGTTGGCCTCAATGTTTGATACAATCTTAATACATTTTTATCATAGCAGCCTTATAGGTGTGTGATGGTTAATGCTATGGGTTAGTTGGCTGTATCATAAAATCCATCTATGTGGTAACATATTATTCTGGATGTGTTCTAAATGGGCTTTAGATGAAATTAAAATTTAAATCACTTTCATGCAATCCCAGTTGTCCAACCTTTCTTTGTTGTGTTTTTGGATCTTTATTAAGAAAATTTCAGCCTGTGCCAAGGAGCCCTAGAGTTTCTCCTTTTCCTTTCTGTAATGTTTTCAAGGTGTCTGCTTTGACTTTGAGGCCTTTGATCCATTTGTAGTTGATTCTGGTGCAGGGTGATATACAAGGATCTAGCTTTAGTTTTCGAAGAGTCTGTCTTTCATCCATTCTTTTTTTTTTTTTTGCTCCCTTATTGAAGATTAGGTGGCTATAGGTCTGTGGGTTCATTTCTGGGTCTTCAGTTCTATTCTATTGGTCCTCAGATCTGTTCTTGTGCCAGTACCAAGCTGTTTTGATTACTATGGCTTTATAGTAGAATTTGAAGTCTGGTATTGATATTCCTCTAGCACTGTTCTTTTTGCTAAGGATTGTTTTTGCTATTCGGGGTTTTTTATTGTTCCATATGAATTTTTGGATTGCTTCTTCTATTTCATTGAAGAATGAGCCTGGGATATCGGTGGGTATTGTATTGAATTTGTAGATAGCCTTTGACAATATTACCATATTTATGATGTTATTCCTTCCAATCCAGGATTGCATGAAACTGCAGAGTTTCTGCATGGCAAAAGACATAGCTAGTAAGATCAATAGAAAACCCATGGACTAGGAGAAGATCTTCACTAGCCATACAACAGACAAGGGCCTCATATCTAAAATATATTTAGAACTCAAAAAATTAAATCCTCCAAAAACAAATCCTCAAAGAAACAACTGCCCCATTAATAAGTGGGCTAAAGACTTAAAGAGAAACTTCTCTGAAGAGGAAATAAGAATGGCCAATAGGCACATGAAGAAATGCTCAGCTTCTCCAGCCATAAAAGAAATACAAATCAAAACAACATTGAGATACCACCTCACCCCAGTTAGATTGGCTATAATCAAGAAATCTAATTCAACAGATGCAATGCTGAAGGGGATGTGGCCAAAAGGGAACCCTATTGCATTGTTGGTGGGAGTGTAAACTTGTTCAACCACTTTGGAAAGCAGTATGGAGGTTCCTCAAAAGACTCCACATAGAGCTCTCTAATGACCCAGCAATCCCACTTCTGGGCATTTACCCGAATGAGCACAAACAGGACCATACTAAAGCTACCAACATAACTGTTTATTGCAGCTTTATTTACCATAGCTAAAATATGGAGCCAACCCAGATGCCCCTCAGTAGATGAATGGATCAAGAAAATGTGATAGATAGATAGATAGATAGATAGATAGATAGATAGATAGATAGATAGATAGATAGATAGATAGATAGATAGATAGATATACAATGGAATTCTATGCCTCCATCAGAAAGAATGACATTGCCCCATTTGTTAGGAAATGGAAAGACTTGGAAACAATTATGTTAAGTGAAGTAAGCCAGGCCCAAAGAAACATAGGTCTCATGGTTTCCCTTATTTGCAATAATTAGTATGTGTCTAGGATAATTTTATCAGATGAGCAAGAAAGCTCAAAAACTATATGCATATGACCATATAAGATGATGTTAAGTAAAATGAACCCCAAGATATGGACACCAGGGGTCTTTCTTTGTAGTTGTTGTTTTTAATGTACTATGTGATTTTTGTTTCCTTTGTATATTCTTCCCCCTATGGTATATCCCCTGTTGTCACTGTACTTGATTTTGGTACTCTGTATCGAGTATACACATTGTCTAATTTGAGGAGGAGAAGAGGAATAAAATGCTGAAACAAGGACACAGGATGACCCATTGCAACAATGATACTCACAAGACAGTATATTGGAAATGAACTTTACAATTTCAGGTGGGGGAGGAGTGAGGTGGGGGAGGGAAGGGATAGTAGGAGAACAACAAGGGACGGAGTAACAATGCTGGACAAGAAATGTGCTCATTGCCTTACTCATATGACTGCGACCCCTCTGTACAGCATCTTTACAATAAAATACAATTAAAAATAAATATTTTTTTAATTTTAAATTAGTAGATGCTGCATAAATTTCTGCTATAATGTACATATTCCTCTTCCAATCAACTAAAGCCTGAGTTTCACAAAAGACTGACCTCCTCGAGTAAAAGAAAATTTGGTTTGCAGAAGTGTTTGAACCTGGGGGCTGGGAAGGTGGCTCAGTGGTATAGCGCTTGCCTTGCATGCCTGAGGCCCTGGGTTCGATTCCTCAGCACCACATAAGCAAAAAGAAAAAAGCCGGAAGTGGCGCTATGGCTCAAGTGGTAGAGTGCTAGCCTTGAGCTGAAGAGCTGAGGGGCAGTGCCCAGGCCCAGAGTTCAGGCCCCACGACCAGACCCCCCCAAAAAAAAGTCTTTGAACCTGAACATGCAGGCTTCTTCCATATCTAGCCTACCAGCTCACTGTGAAGATCTTAGAGTTGTCAATCTTCAGAGAAAAGTCTATTTTCTGTATACATCCTATTGATTACAATTCCCTAGAAAATCCTAACATATTGCATTAGAATAGTTATTGCCATTGGAATGGCTCTTTTATA
Organism: Dipodomys ordii; assembly: GCF_000151885.1. Classification (NCBI taxonomy): domain Eukaryota; kingdom Metazoa; phylum Chordata; class Mammalia; order Rodentia; family Heteromyidae; genus Dipodomys; species Dipodomys ordii. The sequence continues at coordinate 1,764,930 of NW_012267224.1, forward strand.
ATTATTTTAATATTGCATATTTATTGTATTATTAGTTGTATTAGTACAAGTACGACACCGCAGTCAGTGATTATGTGAATACTGCTCTAGTATCAGTAGCTTCATTACTAGGATCAGGATTAAGCTACCCAGGGTCAGAGGGAAATGCCTTCAGAATGTGAATTGTAGTTAGGATCTGGCAATACAAATGCCAGGCCCTCCCCCTCCCCCACATGCTATTGCTCAAGTTCAGGAGCTCACACCTGGAAGGCATTCAATAAATACTTCTTCAGGCCAAGTTGAGAAACTGGAAGATGTGCAAAATCTGACTTCCTTACAGTGTGGAAAATTTAAGGAGACAGACACTTTAGGGACTTTCTTCAAACTGAGAATATTTTCATGCATCCAATGCAAGACCATTAAAATAGTTTCCACTGGAACCATGAAGAGTCCATGAAGCGGGAACACATTGAAGATGGGAGTCATTGCACATACGTGCTGTAGGTCAAGGATTAACAGCATAAATGTTCCATGCAGGAAACATCTGAAATTCAGCGCAGGTTATGAATGGAGTTCCTGGTAGGTGGCAGACAGGGACTCACCTCAAGTATGGTTTTCACATAGCAGCAAGAAATAGCCACAAAGACCCACCTGTGACAGCATGCAAAGATCCGCCCAGCTCACCTTCAGTCTCATTTTCTCAGTTTGGGGGTTTTGGAGTCAGAAACTTTCCCTTCATGTACACAATGTGTACAAGACTATTTTATATATCATACATCTTCTGAGGGCCTCGAGGAAAAAAATCAGAATGATTCTCGTCATGTAATAACTTTCTTGTGACTATCAAATTAAACTGAAAATGCAATACAGAGAAATCAACCATACATTGATTGATGCTCACCATGTTCATTAGCAAATACGACTTCCTCCCAGATGGAAGGAAGACAAGAAAGCAGGAAAGCAGAGTTATCAAAGGACCTTTTGTATATTAGGCTCCCGAGTCCTTCCATCTTCCTACAGAGTGAGTCTACCTGCTACAAGCTACCATTCTCACCTATAATTCCTCCACTAAGAATACTAGCTCCTGAGCCCTCATTACTTTACCTAGAGAACACACACTTTTCGAGGAATCAGGTTATGATTTGTATCTCTGGCTGGCATTCAAATATTATCTAGGATTAGGGTTGCAACAGTTAGCAAATAAAAATGCAAATCTGAGTTCCAGAAAACAATGAGCAATTTCCATATGCTTTCTGCAAAGTATTTGAGACAGAGGCACATTGAAAAGGAGACTCATTGTTTACCTAAAATATAAATTCAACTGGACAATGTATATTTTTATCTGGCAACAATCTGGAATGCCTTCCTTCTGTCTCTACTTGCCTCTGGGAGTGCTACATTAATTGCTATAAGATGTTCCCCTATAAACACACTTAGACCTTCCCAAGTTTTTTTCATCTTCCTGGCGTCTGCGTCCTGCTTTTTCAGGTACACTATCTTTACCTTTCATACCTGTTCTTGCTCAATGTCTGTGAAGCCGGGTATCTATTGAGATGATCGTTGATTTGTTGTCACTGCTGCTGGAAATATTCAGGGAGAAGAGGTAATGTTTTTGTTCGGATCCTCACACTTTTCCTTCTCTCTCATATCAGCATTTGCGTGTCCTAACCTTAGCGATGAGCCACGATTCCTAAGGGACTCACAGGTACCGAGATCCTGTCTGACTTCAGTGAAAGCCTTCATGGCAGACAGGTCAAACGGCTTTTCCTGTGGGTGAGGGGGCCTCTTGGAAGAGAAAGAGACATGGGTAAACTGCGGGACAGAGTAGCTAACTGCTCACTGGAGAGAAAATATTGACGATGACTCCTGTGGTGTCTCCGTACTTTTGAGATTCTCTTCTCCACCCCGCCCTCTTCGAGAGGGAACTCAGATGCAGCTTCCCCTGGTAAAGAGTCCTATTGTAGCTTCTACCTCATTCACAGTCCAAGATGGAGTGTGATGCGGCCCAGAGCTCCTTCTCACCAGGCTCTTGGCTCTTCTCCAGTCTTTTGCCTCTCCCCAACTTGTGCCCAGCCTTCTGTCTCCACCTTTGCACATCTACATCCTACTGCTTGGGGGTCTTTTCTTCCAGATTCTCCCCTGGATGCTTCATCCTTCATTTGCATGGAAGAATATGGAGCCCACAAGGCCCTCCCACCCCCTTCTTCCCTCTTCCCTCCTCCACGCTCTCTGTAGTATACCAAACCCTTCTAACCTGTGATGCTGTTTTCTTGTTGGTGTGCCTTCCTGGATCCCTGCCATTGCTCCTCCTAAGGGCAAGAGTTTCTGAGATTTTCCTTCTCTAAACCCAACAAAAAGATGGCACCTGCTGCTCAACAAATATGGGGGGAGAGAGGATCCCAGAGACGAGAAGAGTAATGAGAAAGTAAATCCCTCTGTCCCAGCCAAGGAAAGGTGGTGGGGCCCTTGGGGGATTTAGTATCCAGACTCAGGCGCACCTACGATTGAGCTGATGCCTGTGCCTAAGCATGGCACCCAATCAGTAAGGTCTCCCAGGGTCCAGCAGCCATAAGGCCCCTTAAAAGCAAGTGTAAGGCCCACTGGGCTGCCCAAACCTGTGCCCTAGAGGTAAAACCTGAAGTGTTTTCAGTTCTAAGGAAGAAGAAAAAGAATTAGTCCTCTGTTATTCCAGAACATGAAGATGTGGGTGCTGTTTATTAGTGCAGCATGTTCTGGCATGTTCTGACTGATTTAATTGCTGAAATACCTCATGCTCAGAGAGGTGGCTTGTTCAAGTCATTCCACTAGCAAGGAGGACACCCAGATGAGACTATGTTTACTATATACTTGGCCACATTGGGGTTTTTTGTTCTGTTCTTTAGGGTTTTTGGGGGGTCGGTCATGGGGATTGAACTCTGGGCCTGGGTGCTGTCCCTCAACTCTTAGCTCAAGGCTATCACTCTACCACTTGAGCCACAGCGCCATATCTGGCCACATTACTATTATTATTATAAATATATTTTATTGTAAAAATACTGTACAGAGGGGTTACAGTTACATGAATAAAGTAATGAGTACATTTCCTAATGAGCACTATTCCCCCTCCTTTGTTTTTCCTCTACATCCCTTGCCTCCCCACCTCCACAACTCCTCTCCCCCAAGTTGTAAAGTTCATTTTCAACATACTGTCTTGTACATCTCATTGTTACAATGGGTCAACCTGTATCCTTGTTTCAGCATTTTGTTATTTCCCTTCCCCTCCACAAATAAGAAAAAATGAAGTGAAGTAAGCCAGACTCAAAGAAACATAGGTCCATGGTTTCCCTTATTTGCAATAACTAGTATATATCTAGGATAATCTTACCAGACAAGCAGAAAAGGTCCAAAGCTATGCACAAATGACCATATACGATGATGCTAAGAGAAATGAACCCCAAGATAGGGACACAAGAGGTTCTATCTTTGTCGCTGTTGTTTTTAATGTACTATGTGATATTTTTTGTTTCTTTTGTATGTCTTTCCCCCATGGTATAGCCCTTGTTGTCACTGTATTTGAGTCCAGTGCCCTGCATCTTGTATATACATTTTTCTAATTTGTGGAGGGAAAGGGAAATAACAAAAAGTCACCTCTCCAGGCTGACAGGACAACCTTCCTCTCATGCGCTTCTGGTGGCCTGACCTTCGGTGACAGGACCTCCAAAGGGACTGTCAATACCCCCAAAGAACCATGCCCTACTGTGGCACATACCATGTTGGCAAAGGATTCGTGGGCAGAACTAATCACAAAATCCCACCAGCAGCAAGGAAGCCAACGTGTCACAATAGATTAGGCTGGGAATGCTTCAAAACAGTCCTAAGAAGGGTAGCATGGCAGCTGGCTAACATGCACGAAGTGATTTATCATGGCATCTAAAATGATACAATAAATCAAGACTGTCATCACACCTTGTTAGCTCCTGAGGGTTTGCAGAGAAAGGGAGGCTCACATGGTGCTCAGCCCCTAGATTACGGCCTACCAGGGCCTTCCCTTAGTAGTAGTTGCTAATGGAATGTATTGGAATTCTCATTATATATTATACAATATACTTCATGCCATCAAAGAGCTGTGAGGGATGAAAAGAAGCATGCGACACAAATACACACAATTTCAGCATGGCTTAATTCCCATGGATAACCAATTCTATCTCACCAATATTTTACCAATGCCTTCTAACTACTGAGATAGCACTGTCCTAACATTGGGAACACAGAAGTGGAACTAAGAGAGAGTCCCTGCCCTTAATGAACTTACATCCTAAGGGATGAGGTGGAGGCAGACACCAAGTATGTAAATATATATATATATATGAGATTTATTTAAAAATACAGCAAGCAAACACTTATGCAAATATAGATGACCATTTCCTATCGTACTACTGTGAGCCCTGGCACTGCTATGTGGTGGAATGCAGTGAGGAATGAGTTCACTATGGAAGTCAAGGAAGCTCACCTGAGGAGAATCTCACCAACAAGGAGATTGCCGTGGAAAGAGCTTGTCCTACGTAGAAAGGCAAGAACTGAAGACAGCCAGAAACTAGAATGATATGTCTTCACTTAGGAATAGAAGCAAAGCCAGGGGGTCTGGATCTGCGTGGACAACAGTGAGATCAAAGATGAGAAAACCAGAGAAGCAGGCTCTTATGAGTCCAGGTCATGAATGAAGCTTTCTTTTGAGCCATAGCAGAGATTAAGTGCAGATTGGTTTGGGGTGGGGGGAGATCAACAATGTTTTAGCCAAGGTAAGCTTCAGGTGCTTATGAAACACCTAAGCAGAGTGAGCGACTAATGACTGAACAGTGAATCTGCAGTTCTGTTACTTCAAAGGAGAATTCAGACCAATGCTGGAAATCACTGACATAGGATGTCAGAATAAAATGTCTTTCAGGACCTTGGAATAGCCTTTCTGGAACACCTTCTAGACCAAAACAATGTTCGACAAGAAAAGTACTCATTACCTATTCATGTAACTGTAACCCCTGTATACAGCATCTTTACAAAAAAATTAAATTAAAAAAATAAAGGACCTTACTTGTGTAATTGTAACCTCCCAGTTCATCACCCTTACAATATAGTAAAAAAAAAAAAACATTAAAGGAATGTTTCATTGAGAAGCATTCTCTTAGACATGCCATTGTATTCTATTGCTCCAAATAGCAAAAGAAGAACTGTGAAAAGAAACATGAACAATGATACATATGGTCTCACCAGAACGATGAGGATTTCTTTTTTTTTCCTTTTTGACAGTACTTGGATTTGAACACAAGGCTTTGTACTTGTTAGTACCCCTTGAGCTACTCCACCAACACAAGATGTATGGACTTTAAATTTAAAAAAAGAGGAGAATGGGAATCAATAAGCAAAAAATGAACCTCAGTCAGGAAAAGTTACATTCTGCTGTGGCAACAGCAACAATCAGTGGTTTAGGGAAACAGATATATTATTTATTTAACTCTGCTACATATCCACTAATTGTCAGCAGAGGGCTCAACTTATCAGAGTCATGGAAGAAATCAGGCTAAGGGAGCAGCTACCATCTCAAAGACAGCCTGTTAGGAGGAAGGTACTTACATAGGTGGATCTTACCTAGCAAATGAATGTTCCAGCCCAGAAGAGATGTACATTCTTCCCACTCCTGACTCGCAGAAGCCACCCAAGGGACAAGGATACCAAGCAGCATAATCCTACCATGCTCATATCCCTTTGGTTCTGCCTTTTGCCACTCCTGACATCTTATTTTTATGATAGAAAACCCTCTGACTTCTGTATTAAGGGAACATAATATCATCTAGCTCCAACAATAAACCTACCAACTAGTTTTTATCCTGGACATGTAAAAAGAAGGTACAAAGACATCTAGTAGCAATGCCAAAGGTACCACAACTAGTAGACTCAGGAGCCAAGATTTTAGGGCAGGCAGAATTCCAAAGCCATTCTTATTCCTTCCACAATACCACACAGCCATTTACGGCCACCTACTTTCCCTTTAAAATGAGTCGGTATTTTTATCCTGGCTGAACCAAAGAAAGGAGGAGATACTTTTTTTGAATAATATGTTTGAAGCTGAGAAAAAAGAGTAAGTATAGAAAGTATTGAATTGGCCCAATGTTATTTGATCTTCTCTGTGTTCTGTGAGGGGACAGCAAAAAGTGGAGTGAAATATAGGGTAGATAATGGGCGTCTGGGATCACTGGGGATTGCTTGTTCTTATTTTGAAACATTCTGCAGGGATTGAGACATGTAGTATTCCCCTGTCTGAGACGTAGCTTTCATGGGGTTGATTCCTTATGGCTTCAAAGCAATTTTTATTTATCCATCTCTGGTGCTATTTGTACAAATATCTGTCCTAAAGATCAGAAAATGGTTCTATGTTCTTTTTTCAAATGTACCCAAGTGGCAGTCTATTATATTTCTTGGTTATGGCAGTCTATTGCGTTATGTTTCAAGTTCCTGCAATTGGAGAGGCTTTCACTCAAAACTCTGTATAAATTTAGTCTCCAGCTAGAACACAGAAATATCCATGCTGTTGGAGAGATCTGACTTAACTTTGTACAAATCCATGTGCTGAATTAAAAGTGTTATATTTACTTGTGAAATGCCTGTTATAACCAATCTACACCCCAATTGCAACCTAATTCCTGAGAGAAAAGTCTAAATTGTTTGGCCTGAGCCTCCAGTGATATACTATGCTCTTTGGCATAAAATCTCTATTTCTCAAGGCTCATGGATGTAGTATTTTATTTGGGTAACCTTCGCTCTTCCAACCAAAAGAAGGACAGAATATACAAAAGAGAAACATTGGGCTATAAAGCTGTAGCTCACAGAATTCTAACTACTTCTCCTTTTATCCCCAGACAGGTCTGTCTAACACCAATTCACCTATCAATAAAGCAGGCTAGAAAAACAAAATGAGCCCCTTGCTGGGACCCCTCAGCAAAAACAATTATTTTTCTACTGTGAGGCTTAGCCACCAGGAGTTTGAACAGAAATTGTACAGGCTAAGGGGGGAAAAAACAAACAAACATGTCTTCCCGATAGTATTATTAGACTGAGAACAACTCAAGGCAACTGGCAAGTCACACCACATCAGGAAAGGCAGGAGCCTTGAATACTATCACATGCCAGCTCCTTAGCTCATAGAGAGGAAACAAAATGGAAACCCCTAGAAGAAAAATGCCAGGCTCCTGACTCAGAACAAAGCCAAGCCCGAGTTCAAGTCTGTCTTGAGTTAAATAGATTCACCCCAAGAAAAGGCTTCATGTTGAGAGTTAGTTCCCAGCTGTGACTGATCAACATGTGGCCTCAGACAGTTTCCATCCAGCTTTCTTCATCTTTCCAATGGGATATATTGGACCTGTGGCAGAGTACGTTTCCATAGCAACCCTTCTCTCTTCTGTCACTTCAGAGAGAGGTTAAGTGTCTTGTAAGTACTAGGTAAGCCTCTACCTGAAAGTCTTCCTGCTTCACAAGGTCATGTCAGTCTCCTACACAGACTTCCACCTATTCCTAGCATAGGCTAACACAGGCTGTATATTGACATTAACTACCGAAAAATGAGCTTATCCATCAACTAACTCATGGAAGTCGCCAGTTCATTCAGATACTCCAAAGTCACTTTATATATCTTCCCTGTTTTCTTTTGATTCTAACTTAAAGTCTACTGTCTTTTATACTCTAGAATTCCACTCAGAGGCTCAGCCATAAATCTCTATCTGTATAATTGACCCAAGGCTCTTTTAATTGTGAGAATAACTTTACATTGAGGGTACAAGTTTACAACATTTAATGTGAGATAAATGCAGCATATGCTTTTCACTTACTAATTTTACAGATCAAGCTAAGAGTACATATTTTAAAATTCGGTGGCATTGAATTTTTGCAATATTGTTAGCAATAATAATATTGGCTACTGCTGATCTCGCATCATGTAGCTCCTCTTCTTACAGCTCTTTCCACCTGTAAGATCACCCCTGCTCTATCAATAAGACTCCAATACTGCTAGAAAGTTACAGTGTACTTCCAAGTGACATTCCCCAGGTCAGATGAACTTTCTCTGAGTTTTCCTAAGGATCTCAATCTACACCAAGCAATCTCTCAGATCTTCATTGATAATGCCCGCCATTAAAGTCACTGGTTAGAGGTCTCACCTATCAAATTAGCTTCTAAATGTCTCTCAGTCAAGGAACTTTCCTCATTCCCCTTTTTGTCCACTATTCTAGTAATAGTGAAGAGGTTCTACTCTATTAAAATAATTCTGATTCTGAGTAGGGATGGACTGAGGCCCTATAGAGCAAGAAAGTAGAGTGAATATTTAGCAATGTCTGTTGTAGAAGCAGTGCATAAGAGAAGGGAAGTTGTTCTCTCACTAAACTGTCTAAATTAGAGTTGGGTGAATCAAGTAACAATGTATAGTTATAATCACCACCTCCAAGTTCAGAAGACAATACACACACACACACACACACACACACACACACACACACACACACACACACACACGCCTCGGAATTATCTCATTCCACAAAATGATGATCCAAATATCAATTCCTCTATTTTATACATTTACAAACTAAGAGATACAATGCCTATGTTGATGCCTGAAGTCCATTCAGCTAGAACTAGAGATCAAGGATTCAACTAAATCACTGTCATTGTCCCTTAGTAACCTGGTTTGAAGTAACCACAGAAGGAAGGAGGGTGTCCAGCAAGAGGAATTCACAGTACCTGGTCTTTATGTAGCTAAACTGTACAAAATTGAGAATTTTAGAAATCATGAGGCGTATTTTTGTCTTCAGAGCAATATGTCAAGAATAGATCGCAATTGGGGGAGTGGAGCTCCTCAGAGCCTCTCAGCTTACCACTCCAGTATTCTAACTGAGTTTCCTCTTTATCCCCAGCATGGATGTCTTGGTCAAGCTCCCACCCAAAAGAACAAAAACTATGGATTGCAGGGGAAAGTGCCCGACTGTGAAAGCAGAAGTTCAAGATTCTTCTTGATGGAGCTCCATCAACAAGCCTCTGGGTCCAGTCTAGACCTCAGAGCGAGCAGGTTCCTGACACAACCAGCCCAAATCACCAATTACCCTCCACATGAGATGTCTCCCCAAAACGCAAGGCTCAATCTCTTGTCTACCCTGCCTATGATTCCACACCCCCAGGTTTCATTCCTAGTTTTGCAATTATACCATTTTATCCTTTATCTGTGACAAATTGAAAATTGTACTAGAGTCAAAATAAATTCTCTCCTAATGAACAAGTTAATCCAAAGAACAAAACCCCCTAAACATCATTTCTATGTGCTTCATAATTCCTGTTTCCTCCCACAAACACAGGGGACTAACAAGATACTACCAGTGGATTTACTGAATTTCCTCATAACTGCCATTAATTTGTCAGTCCAACGCAGTCTATAAACAATTTTATAAACATTCATTTACTTCAGCGTCATGACAGTCCCATGAGATGGTTCTTATTACCTCTGCTTTACAGATAGAACATGAACTCAGAGAGATAAATGACTTGTCCAAGGTTGTACAACAGAGCCAGACTAGAATAAGGAAGTAAGATGCCTCAGTGTGAAGTGTAAGAAGGCACTCACCCCAGGGATATACAAAGGCCAGCTTGTCCCCTGGCCTTAAAATTTTCCTCCCATTCATCTCTCTTGCTTCACCTTAGTCTTGTCCCATGTAACATAGCAGAAATGCCAGTAAGACTGATAGCAGATTCTCCTAGTGTCAAAGTCCTGGCTAACACCTGAGGGGATAAGCATCTCTACCTGTGAAGTCTTGGTCCAAAAGGCAATCTCCACACAAGTATTTCTGAGACCTGAGATTTCTAAAGGGCTGCTTAACCATCTGAGCCCAATAAAGCATCATGGGAGAATAGCATGGGTACATCACACACACACACACACACACACACACTAATTTTACAAAAGGACTCTTCCTGCCACAAGAGGACCAACCATTAATCATGTAAGATACTATAATACAACCCAATATAACAAAAGTAAAAACCATTGTTGTAATTGCCAACAATATAAAGTAGGAAAGTATAAGAAATTGGCTCTGTTTTAAACCTAAATTATTGATCAATTTGTTCTAAAACAGAGAAATGGAACATATATTATAGCTCAACTCAGAAAGTATGACTAGAGACTGGGGCCAACTCTTTGACCCCAGCCCTACCTTGACCCTGGCTTAATCTATCACGCTTATACTTGCTCATTGGGGTAGGGGAAAAAAAGCATGTTTTGTGAAAACTATAAGCCTGACTTCTGTGAAGCTCCACACCATCTCCAAGGGCCAAGAGAGGAGAGCAACATGGGCTTTGGCATTGTAGAGATGGCTCTTCCTTGACCTGGGGGAGACGTGGGAATTGTCCAATGCCTGAGTTTGTTAAAATTACCCCAATTATGAGAGATATTACCCTAAAATGGCTCTTTTCCCTTGCCAGCCACAATTTCCCATTGTAATTTTCATCTTCATCTGAAAATCATTTTTACCAAAAGAGAAAATGATGTATTTACTCTGAAAATGGGTCTCTGCCAGATGTCATACATGATGCCAGGTCTGCAGATCCTCACTGCGTTGCTCTGGCCCGGCACAGAGGTGGGAGACAAGAGCCATGGAGAGAAACAAGGCTACAACAGGCCTCAAAATGGAGGACATGAGCTAACATCAAAATGCCAAAGAACAGCTTGGAAAAACTTAGAAGTTGTCCTTCAAATTCAAATACTATTTTGTCTGCATCTACCAAAAACCAAATCAGGGTTTGCATGTGGATGTTTTCAATTTTCTAGCAAAAGGACAGAATGGTGTAGGGTGGCATCTGTCACTCTGATTCATAAAGACTCGTTTCAGTTCAGTGTTTTAGTAGACATGCAGACTCCTGGTCCTACCTCCGACATCACCCACTGGTGATGAAGGTAGCACGTTAAGGTCTAGAGAGAAATGTGTTCACTCCAAAATTAGGAGTGGAACTGAAGACAGGAAATAATGTTTTTCATTAATGAAGTACTGACAATATGCTCAGCACAGTCTGAGCTCTTTTCCATATATTGGCAATGAATCTCTAAAGTGACCTGAAAGGAATGTATTATCACCCCAATTTTTCCATATGAGAGATTTGTTACTCAGGGAAAAGTTAAGTAATGAATCAAGTGTCCACTATTTAATAGAAGGGTGATAATGAGGGTTTAGAGGAAACTTTATAAACTGTAGGTGAAAATGGTAATTAATGCAGCCACTATGGAAGTCATTATGGAGAGCCTCAAAAGTAGAACTTACGATACTGCTATGCTACTTTTGGTATGTCTCCAAAGAGGAGTGAGCCAAGGTACACATGTCTATAGTGACAGGTAATAATAGCAAATCAACTGATGACTGAATTTTAAAAATACAGTGTGTATGTGTGTGTGTGTATTTGTATAATGAAATATGCTACTCTGCCATAAAAGAAATTAAAATTCTATCATTTGTAGTAAAATGAATGGAGGTGCATGGAGACTATCATATTAAGTGAAATGACCCAGATTCGAAACAGATAAGTGTTTCCTTTCATATGTGTAATCTAGACCTCAAAAGTAGATGACAGGCACAATGTAAGGTGATACAATGTGAAATAATATGATACAATATAAAATAAAGGTAAAGGGGAACTAGAACATGGGCCATAGAAGACAGACGGGATGGAGGCTGTGGAACAGTTCCTCCAGTTTCCTCCCAACACAGCCATCATCCACCATAGTCATTTTCAAGTCATCCTTCCGATAGGAAGGCTTTGGAGACCCCAAATAAACATGAAAAGGGGCAGATTCGGATTGGCCTGTTATTAAGAATTAAACTCAAGCTCGTTTCCGGTCTTTCTCTTTGCCTGGTCTAGGAAGGCTTCCCTGCCTCTTAGGCGAATTATCATTCTGCCTTTTATGTCCCTGCCTCACCCTACTTGGACCTTCAGCTACTGTGATTCTGTTTATCTATTTCCTTAATTTTTTGTTGTGAATTTAAAAAAAAAAACAGAATAAGAACCTCTACAGACAAGAAATGTCTCTTTTTGAAAGACTGCAGTCAGTTCTATTCACAGCCTCCTGTTTACACCCCTAGACCCATGTCAGTGGCTAGGAAGCATCAGTTCTCTCTGCCTGGCATCTCATGTACAACTTGAGGGTGACCCAGGACCAAGATTATGTGGAGCTGGGAAGATGGCAGTGTGGCTGCTCTTCAACTGTCATATAACTCATGTCTTCAGCTGACAGGTCCCACACCTAGAAGGACACTCAGTAGTGGGTTAATGCAAGTCAACCCTGATTCCTTCACTTGTTCCCCAAAAGATGACTTACCCTTAAATCTCTTTTGAGCTGAGCACACAGAAGCATTTTGCAAGTCCTCAGCCACACCAACTCTAGGTCTCTGAAGTCCCACTCCCATCTGCCCAGGTGTTCTTTGCAGCCATGTTCACTCAAGCCTTTACTGAGAATGATCTCCCAGTACACGCATGCATGCTGCCCTCAACATCTCTTTGTCTTCTCCAGTTAAGGCACAGTCAGCCAAACCCTTTTCCCCCAGCTCAAAGGGGTTAGTGATCCCAGACTGGTCACATGGATAATCACTTAAAACTAATTCCTCACTTGTGTCAGAGAGATGGCCCCTGAACATCTGGTGCAGATATTCCCTCCTCCCCAGCCCAGTCTGAAACGTTCTACCAAATGTTGCAAGAGGAAAAAGAAAACACAACCTGTGCAGTGCTGCAGCTGGCCATAGACCCCACTCTGCAGGCTGACACCTGGGAAGAAATCTACTCTTTTCAGAGATCTGATTTCAGTGTGTTCAGATCTGAACTCCTCTCCCACCTTCCCCCTCCCCTTCTTCCTGCCTGTCTGCCTGAAAGAAGACTACAACCCAAGGACAGACACCAGGGAGGCTTCCCCAGAGCTCTGTGAAGGAACACGTCACACCTTTCTGGGGCACTCCCAAACTCTGCTCCTTTCATGTGTTCCCTTGTTCTACAAGGCTTGCTTCTCAGAGCTTGCCAGGCTGGGTCTGGCAAGAATTCAGAGACAGTTTTAGAAATCACCTGTTACATCTATGTCTTGCTCTAGATTGGTCTGGGGGTGGTGGGCGGTGGCGGGGGGGGAGTAAGATACCAGTAGCATCACAATTCCTTCAGTGCATCACAATTCCTTCAGTGGCATAGCCAGGACCAGAAAGTAGCTTTGCTGGTCATTTACATTCCAGGAAAAGAGGAAGGAAGGAAGGAAAGAAAGAAAGAAGGAAGGAGGGAGGGAGGGAGGGAAGGAGGGAGGGAGGGAGGGAAGGAAGGAGGGAAGGAGAGAGGGAAGGAAGGAAGGAGGGAAGGAGGGAAGGAGGGAAGGAAGGAAGGAGGGAAGGAAGGAAGGAAGGAAGGAAGGAAG
>NW_012267224.1:1778405-1796678 GCF_000151885.1 Dipodomys ordii
GGAAGGAAGGAAGGAAGGAAGGAAGGAAGGAAGGAAGGAAGGAAACGATAGCCAAGAGCAAGGGAAGAGAATGAAAGGGAAGGCAGGGGAGGCAAGGGAAGGGAAGTAGAAGGGAGGGGAGAGAAGGGGAGGGGAGGGGAAGAAAGGGATGTCACTCTTCCAGGCTCCCCTGTGCTTTCTTCCCTTCCTCTCTACCTTCTTTGTGCATCTGCAATAACACTACAAGTTCATTGTGTGATCCCTGAGCTTTGGGGGACTCTAAAAGAAGGTACTAGAGCAATATTTGCGGTGCCAGGCAGAATGTTTTCCTATGTGCTCCCATTAAGGCCATCAGTAAATTAGATGAGTGGTTTTGACATTTTTCTGCCTCCTTGCTGACCTACGTCTGTACATAGAGCCCCCACAGTCCTTTCTCACAGCCCATCTCAGTGTTTATAAGGTGGGAGAAGTTGTGGGACTTACCTGTCACTGCGCCAAGGTCAGAGGACCAAAGCACAGCCTTATTAGTCTTTGGAAATGCTCCCAATAGGAGGCTCCTTCTTACACACATTCATTGTAACTGGTGAAATACCCTTGAGCGGCTTCTAACCTCGCTGAAAGAGTGGGCCAGGGCTGGTAACCCTCACCTCATATATCAACAGAAACCTCACTCCCTTCACCTTTTCTCATCTCTCTTCTGCAGCCAGGAGATATGAGGTCATGAAGAAGCTATTCTTGCTCCTTTTCCCAAAAATGTGGAACATACTTGATACGGAACTTGCTGCTCAGTCTGAGCAGCAAGTTCATTGGTGTTAGAGCAAAATCAAAAGATTCTGAAGCCTGGATCCTCTGTGTCTGGTGTTGCTATTCACAATGCAAGGGCAGGTATGGCAGAGGACAGGCCTCCGCTGTCAGAAAGCTGAAGTGAACAGGTCACAGAGAACCTCGGAAAGCTGCCACCAGCTGGTTTTGCTCAGAGCACAGCAACTCCACTGTTCTAGACAACTCTGCCAACAGGGGATAATACCAGGAGTGGCCTTGAACTCGGGGCCTTCTCACAGCAGCATTCACTGAAAAAGACTCATTCTCCTGCTTTAAAGTTAAAAACTAATTACCGATGTCACCAGTGACAACCTGAACTTACATACAGAGTAAAATAATTACTGGGTAGTTCTTCCTTGCTAAGAAACATGTGAACATCCTCAGTATGACAGAGGAAGGAGAGACTCTGCTTGCGTCCACTGTGGATCTTCATCTTCTTCAAGGCTATGCTGACCCTCTATAGGAACCACAGGTTCTCTCACCCTGTGACCTGCCACTTTCTTTCTAGACGCAAGGATAGATTTTTAGCTTCACCTTCTGCTTTTCTCTAAGTTTATTTGTTATAGAAATAAAAATATGTCAGGCACCCATTGGCTCATATGTGTAATCCTAGCTACTCAGGAGGCTAATAGCTGAGGATCACAGTTCAAAGCAAGCCTTGGCAGGAAAGTCCATGAGACTCATCTCCAATTAACCACCAGAAAAACAGAAGTGGTGCTGTGGCTCAAAATGGTAGAGCACTAGATTTGAATGAAAGAGCTCAGGAACAATGGTCAGGTCCCAAGTTCAAGCCCCATGACAGACAAGAAAGATAGAAATAAAAGAAGGAAGGAAGGAAGGAAGGAAGGAAGGAAGGAAGGAAGGAAGGAAGGGAGGGAGGGAGGGAGGGAGGGAGGGAAAAGAAAGAAGAAAGGAAGGAAGGAAAGAAAGAAAAAGAAAGAAAGAAGGAAGGAAGGAAGGAAAAAGAAAGAAGGAAGGAAAGAAAAAGAAAGAAAGAAGGAAGGATAGGGAAAGAAAGGGAAAGGGAAGGAAGGAAAGGGATGATTTTAATTTGACAACTTTTTGCAAAATGGTGAGATGACAGGAGATCGTTACAATGGATTTGCTCCATTGGCTAGAAGCAAGGTGATTCAGTATTTCCAATGTAGTGTTAATGAACATTCTCCCAATGTTCAGTGAGTCAGAATTCTTGCTGCTTAAGCATCACATGTCTCTGCTCCATGGTCTCTGTTATCCAGGAGAAAGGAATCCACAGAGAACTGTTGAGACAGTGGGGTTTCTTTTCCAGTATTAGTCTGTGCTACAATAACTTTCCAAAGAATAGTTCACCTTTAATTAAATGAGTCTTCTCACCTACACAGGGCTCTAAATCCAAGTCAAGACCATTTAACATAACAGATATTAATTCCTTACCTGGGATAAAGAATTTCCATTATTACAACCAAGGCATATGAGAGACCAACAGATAATTGGAAAATGTCCAATATCACTAATTCTTAGGAAAATGTAGGTCAAAACCATGAGATAACCACCTTACCCAGGAGGAATGGCTATTCACCAAAGGACTAAAGATGACTAGTGTTGATGAGGATGAAAAGAAGAAGGAACCCTTGTAAACTCCTGCTGAGAATGTATTACTACAGCTATTATGGAAAACAGCATGGAGGTGACTCAGAAAGTTAAATGTAGGACTACAATATGATCACGAAATCTCAGTACTGGGAACCTATCCAGAAGAAAGGAATTCAATAAGTTGAAGACATCTGCTCTCCCCTGTTCACTGAAGCATTATTCACAATGGCTAAGAAATAGAAACAACCAAAGTGTGCACCAACTGATGGATAAATAAAGTATGCTGCATGTACACAATAGAAAATCATTCAACCATAAAAAATAAGTGGAATCCTGTCATTTGCAACAACACGGTGGAACTGGAGATTGTTATGATAAATGACATAAACTAGGCCAGAAAGACAAGTACCTCATGACCTTGCTCATATGTGCAATCCAAAAAAGTTGATTTGCATAGGAGTTGAATCAGAATCTAAGAAGTGTAGTCTGGGAGGGAAGAGTAGGAAAGGTTTGGTGGGTGGATATTATGTTATAGTTAGTCAGAGGTAACATGTTCTGGTGTTCTGTGGAACAGTAGGGTGGTTACAGATAATAACATGCTATACATTTTGAACAATTGAAGGGATTTTGAACATTCTCACCTTTAAAAAAAATGAGAAAGTGAGGCCAAGTATGGGGACACATGCTAGTTAAGCTCTGCAATTTGACAATCAGAAATCAGATGGATGGAGATTCAGAAGGCCAATCCAGGCAAAGGAGTTAGTAAAATCCTGTTTCAACATGCAAATCAGGCCTTGAAGGTCCATGCTTATAATCCCAGTTAAGTAGGACATGGTCTGAAGGGAGCCTCAGGCAGGAAGTACAAAACCTTATCTGGAAAATAACTTGGGCTTAAAAGACTTAAAAAGATAAAGCTATTCAATATGACACACATGTTCAGTGGCAGATTTATATCCATACATATATGTGCTTCTGGCCATTGCACCCAAATGCTCAGACACCTATAGGAATGAACAGTAGCGCCTCTACATTGCAAGGTGAGGGAGCCTATGTGCGAAGTTACCTAGAAAGGTACTGTCCCCTAGATGCCATCCTCTTCAGAGTTGGCCAAGAATTACAAGAATGCTTCAATCTTCTGCTATCTCTGAATTATTTGCCTACAGTTTTCCAAAGCCTCCATGCTTTGCAAGCTCTTGTTATAGCTGAAGATGAGCATAGGATGTGGTTAAAAAAAAAAAACAAGATTTTCTTGTGAAAGGGAAAGGACATAAGTGTGGGTTCCTAATGAAAGAGAGCCACATAAACCTAAGCTCAAGTAAAATGCTTCATCCCTCTGCACAAGGCTGTGAGTTCAAACTTCATCAAGGGGGGTGGGGAGGAGGAGGAAGGAAAGGAAGGAAAGGAGGGAGGGATGGAGGGAGGGAGGAAGGAAGGAAGGGAGGAAGGGAGGAAGGAGTTAGTTCACATCAGAAAACTTGGCTGAGTCTCTTAAGTTCTTAAAAAAAAACCATGATACAGGACACCAGAATCAAATACAGTGACAACAAACCCCAATGTTTTGAATGCTATTCAATTGTCTCCTGGATTCCAAAGTTTCTAGTGAAAAGTCAGTGGATAATCTTATTGAAGCTTTTTAGTATGTGATCATTCTCTTCTTTTGCTGCTTTCTATGTTCTCTCTTTGTATTTAACTCTGATATGTCTTAATGTGGTTCCCTTTGAGTTTGAATTCATTGTGCTGCTTGTATATAAACTTTAAATTTGTGCCATATTTGTGAAATTTTCAACCTTGGTTTCTCAAATATTTTTATGGCCTTTTTTCTCATCTTCTCTCTCTCCTCTCTTTCTCTCTCTCTCAATTCTCTCTCTCTCTTTCCTTTCCTCTCCTTTCCTCTCCTCTCCTCTCCTCTCTTCTTCTCTTCTCTTCTCTTGACTCCTATTATGTGGATGCTGGTATGCTTGATAATCCCAGTTCTCTCAAGCTCTTCAGTCTGTATTTGTCTTTCTTTCCCTTCTCAGACTAGATAATTTCAATTACTTGCCTTCAAGTTTTCAAATTCTTCCTCTTGCCTGCTCAAAAACCCCTACAGTGGAATTTTCACATCGGTTGTTAAACCCCATGATTTCTAGAGTTAGGTGTTTTGTGTAATTTTATTTCTTAATAGTATGCTTGATTTGTCAAGATTATTTTACACTTTCCTTCACTTCCTTAGATGTGTTTACCACTATTTTTGATATATTTAAAATAGTTTTTATCTAGTAAATGCAACCCCTGTACTCCTCCAAAGACTGTTTCCAATGGCTCATTTTCCCTCGTGTGAAAATAATACTTTCTTGTTCCTTGACATATTTCAAAATTCTGTAAAAATTGAATGTTTTAAATAATTTGACAATTCTTAATTATCTCTCCACCTCTGCCAGTTTGTGGATATTGATAATTCTTATTATTGCCATTATTGATTTAGTAACCTCATTAAGTTTATAAAACCTCTATTCCTTATCATGTGTCAACACAGAAGTTTCAGCTTTGTTAACTTAGTAGTCAGGTAATAATTGGACATTGATTCTTTAATGCTTAGAGCCAACAAATCCCTCTTTCTTTAATGCGGGGGGGGGGGGAAGGTTGTGTGCATGCTGAACAGGCCTATCATACTCAACTTCAAAGTAAATGAGCATCTCTGCTATACCCTTCAGTTCCTTAAAGTCAGCTGCTGGTAAGAAGTTAGAACCTTATCAGGTCTTTACTGAGTATCCACATATCCCAAAGCATGCACAAGGTCTGCTGGACTCTCAAGAAATTGTCCAAACTTCTTAGAGCACACAATATGGACATGATTTTTTTTAACTTTTCCTGTTAAACTGTTATTTACTCTCACTGTTGTCTACTACCTCAACCAGCCATGACATTAAACAATTGCCCCTAATTGTTTTCAGTAAGATGCGCTAAGGAAAAAGCTGTTTACATAGGTTTTCAATCTGTTACATAAGCCTTGGAGGAATCTCCTGCAAAGCCAAGAGATGGGTCAGATAATGACAATTCTCTCAAAACAGGACTAGGAAAGAAACAGAATTTTGTTCTGCTTCCTCCTGCAGGCACAATGTTTACTGTTCTTGCTGTGATTACAGACTAATTGTTTTCAGGGTTGCCAGGGAATGAGGGAATAAGAGAGAAAGTTAAATCTTCACTGTTCATACCAACTCTTCTCACCAAGATATAACTGTGTTTCTTTGATAACTCCTACTAGATTTCTCATAATCTTTGGTTAGTTTCCACAGCTCTGAAAGTGTTGATTCAGACAATGTTTTCTTGCATTTATTAAATAAAGGGAATTCAGAGGTCCACCATTTTCACTGGGATCCAACCCACATTCATTTTATGTATTTCTCTATTCTACCTTAATTTTCTAACTTTTCCTTTGACTTCCTTCTACACAGTAGCCTTGTTGGACACTTTCAGTCAAGACATTTTTCCTATGTTTTATTAACTATTACTTAAATTACTTCATTAGTATCCAAAACAATTCCTCTAAAACATGTCTTAGTTTCATCTAATGTACTCATCATCCCATAGGCAGATTGATGGTTTTGTAAAATTAATCTGACTTTCATCCCTTGTTTAAGCCTTTCCATAATCACCAGGATAAAGTCCAGACCCTCTTGATTTGAATCTATACTTGGTCCTTGCAACTCTTACTCTAGCCATTCATAATATTCAATTACATATAATTTCTGCACACACTCACTCATATTCTCAACCTTTACTCTCCAGGAGAATCAATTAATTAATAAATTCAATATCTATTTTCTAATTACAGTAACTTCTACCCGTCAGTCTTAGGCTGAAAGTGAACAAGAGAAGCAAGTTTCTTCTCTTGGTGGACTTCACATTACAGAAGGAAACCAGCAATACTCACATAAACTAGGTAATTGCAGGATGTTGTGAGTTCAATGAAGGGAGGAGATGAAATAATAGAAACTTAAGAACCCTTAAATAATCAATCTGGAAAGAAAAGTTCTCTCCAATGAGCAAACAATTACACTAGCCCTCTGACCAAGATGAAATGCCAAACAAAACCATGATTGAAACCAAAATGAAACCTACATCGAAATTCAAATAAAGAAAAATTGTTCCAGAAACAGCCACCTATTTTAGTGAACACACACAAATATACATACACATACACACATTCTCTCTCCCTCCCTCTCTCCTTCTCTCTCTTTCTCCCTCTCTCTCTCTCTCTCTCTCTCTCTCTCTCTCTCTCTCTCTCTCTTTCTGTCTGAATGTTGGTTCCTCAAGTGAATAACTGCTGAACGGACCAGCTGACAGATGGGAAATCCTTGCACAGAGCTATGACAAGGAGAAGTCTGTGGGGAAAGGTGCTGTTATTTAGCTGGCCCACCCCTGCTGAGTGAGTCCAAAGTTTCCCTTGGATTCATTCCCACCTGAACTTCCACCCTTATGAGCTAAAAAAGGCCTTTTACACCCATGTTTTATACAAAGAAAGAGATGGGGATTAAGTACCAGCTGCTTAAGGTTGGGTGTAGAGAAGAAACACATACACATATATGCTTAGTTGTAAAATGATTATATTTTTAAAAGAAACTTAAAACTTTCCATCCATACTTCTCAGAGTTGTGATCCAGCTCAGGAGCGTTGGTAAGCAAAGTCCTTTATGGGAGATGGTGAGAAGCAAGGCAGAGTGTTACACAAAGAACGGTGTTGACTGAGGAGGTGAGAGACCCTTGTCACGGCCTAAGTATCCATCCCATAGGCCAAGACCCTGCTGACACTCAGGATTTCTTGTAGAAGTGGAACCAGCCTGATGCTCCTGGGAGACTTCTCCCTGCTAAAGACACTCAGCATTCATTTATTTTAAAAGGATCTATTGAGGGCCTACAGTGTGCCAGCCCCTGATCTAGGTCCAAAATTTGTCTGTGAATAAGTAAAGATCCTTATAGCATTGTAGCTCAGTGGGGGGGAAAAGACAGACAATAAGTAAACAAATGGCCAGCAAACTGTGTCAGATGTTCGTAAGTGCTGTGAATAAAACTAAAGTGAGAAATGGAATTAAGAAGTGCTGAGAGATTCTGTTTCTAACCAAGACAGAGTAAGGGGAATCAGATTTACCCTTTCCCTTAAAACAACTAAAAATCTGGGTAAAGTAAATAAAACAATGGTTTTCCAGTCTCTGGTGATGAATGACAATGGTTCCTGAAAGAAAGGAGACAGACGAAGTGCGCTTACTACTTGGACAGAATTTCTAGGCTGGGGTGAGGGGAGGAATACAGGGAGCATCCAGCGTTCCCTCTGATTTGAGAAGATGATGCCACCAGTTTAGAGAGAACAAGAGGACCGGACAGGATGGAGCCGTGTAGGGAGAGAACTTGGATGGTCTTCAGATACTATTTGAAGCATTCAGCAGAGCACTAATAAGCAGCTGCCTAGCTGCTCGTGAGGAGGTTTTCTTGGGCTAAGGAGGGAATGACTTGAGCTGGTTGGGTGCCTGGTGTGTTCCAGAAGTCTCCACAGTTGCAGTGCTCCAGGAAAGAACAGGACGACATGAAGTTGGAGGAGCAATGGAAGGCAACTCAAGTGGGGACTTGAAAATCACCAGAAGGACTTTGTCTTTTTCTGAAGTAAAATAGGATCCACAGATGGTTTTGAGCACGGGAGTGGTATGACATGGCACAGTTTAATTTAGAAGAGTCACTCTGGATACCTGCTGTACTTCGGACAAATGTCCCACCAGGACCCGTGTTTGATCTTGAGGTTGGGTCCATGTGATAAGTGCTGTGGACATGTAGGATGTGGGCCCAGTACATCATTGGAAGTGTGGGACCCCAGTCTCTCCATCCTCCTGTACTACCCTGCTTCCTGGGTGACGAGGTTAGCAGCTGGTCCTCCTGTGTGCTTCTGTCATCATATGGTACCCTTGCTAGAGGACCAAAGATTGGAATGAATTGGACTTGAAGCCTCCAGAACCATCAACCAAAACAAATCTTTTCTCTGATAAGCCAATTGCCTGAGGTATTTCATTATGGTCACAGGTACTGGACTAATGAACTACTGACTGGAGACTAGTGAAGGCAATGGAGCACATTTGAAGTTATGGTTGAAATCTAGACAGGAGCTAAAGGTAGGAGGACCATGGCCAAGAAATGGAAGAACTGTTAAATAAGGATCCATTGTCATAATGAGATGTACAAGACACTATGTTGAAAATTAACTGTACAACTTCAGGGAGGGAGGGAGGAGTTGGGGATGTACAGAGGGGAGGGATGGTAGGGGAAAAACAATGGAGCGGTTAACAATGCTTGATAGGAAATGTACTCATTACCTTACTCATGTAACTGTAACCCATCTATACAGTATTTTTACAATAAAAAATATCTAAAAAAGAAATGAAAGAAGTAAAAGTATGTCATATCCTGGATATACTTTTGGAAAGCCAAGGAATTGTTAAAGGCTTTATTCTAGAAAGCTTGCTGGATTTGGGGGACTCTTTCATTTGGATTTGCTATATATTTTATCCCTCTCTACTGTAGACCAGAAGTCACAAACCAAGGTAGGTCAGACAACCTCTCTCCTGTATTTTGTTTTTTGCATGGGGCCAGTCTGCACAGATCTAAGTCCCATGTTGGTTGGTAAAGGTGAAATAAAACTATTTTTATGGCCTACTTTAATCTAAGTATAGCTTAGGAAAAGTCAGTGTTCCCTAAGACACAGCCTACGCTTCTAGATTTCTTTAAATTACAATGCCATCTTTGCAATTATCCCACATGCATATTTTCCTTTTGGAAACTGCATTAGGAGGGGAAGTAACAATTAGAGACAAGATGTAGATACTTCTAGTTATACACACCCACTGCCAAAATGTGCTACTCCAGATTCGCATATGATGACTGAGAGAATATCGGTAACATAATGTATCACATCAAGGAATAAACAACATGGAACTATGGGTCATTTTTTAAATTTTGAGACAAGGTAAACTAAAATTCATTATCTATTTCTTATTCATTTTAAATCTTAATGAAAGTGAATAGAAGAGGCTTGGGTTTTATTGGGTTGTTTTGTTTTAGTTTTTTTGCTTTTTGCTTTTTAACAAGACAAAGAATAGAAGGGCCCTTGCCTGGATGGGCTTTGAACCATAATCTTCTGATCTTAGCTTCCTGAGTATGATAGAAAAAAAGAATAGAAGAGCCAGTCATAATGCTCACACTGTAATTGCAAGAGACTTGATGCACAGTTTATAGATGGCACCCTGTCAGTGAGTCCTTCCATGGCATCCAAGGCAGCGCTCTGGGATCGTTTTGTAAAGGATAGAGAATGCCATCCTCATGGCCTCCTGACTTCCTCAGGCTCACAGCTCCTAAGATCATCACCCTGTGGACTGGGACTCAGTATATGAATCTGGAGGATACATGAATATTCAAATCACAGCAATGGAAAACGAATCGGATGCATGAGGGGTCCATAAAAGGTCTCTCTGACTGCAGCCAAGTTGGAATGAATAACGGAAAAGTGAGGAAAATCAAGTAGAAGTTCATTTCATAGTTGGGTTGTTTTGGATAATCAATGGGAAGTTATGGGATGTTTCTGAGCTGATGAACAACAGGAAGGTAATAGGATGGCCCAGGAGCAAAAAGAACTGGAGACCAAAAGTATACTTTAGAAATCTGGTGAATTGCTAATATACATACAGGAAATTATACCAGAGCTGCATGACAGATCACAATACATAATGTGCTACATTCTGGGGAGAACTTGAGAACCGGCCATTTTTGAGAGTAAGCCATATGAAAAGGACAAGAGAAAAGGTTTCAATTATAAAACTTTCATTTCCTAGGCTTTGCAAATAAGTCTACTTAGTAGTAGCACTGAGGAAATTAACACAACTAACAATATGGTAACTACTTTGTTCCTCTCAAGAGTATTTTCATATCCATTATTCAGTTGACTTTCATAATCAGTCTAAGAGGTAACAAGGGGATATTCTACCATCTACCTTTTTGTGTGACAGTCCTGGGGCTTGAACTCAGGGCCTGGGCACTGTCCTTGAGCTTTTTTGCTCAGTGCTAGCACTCTACCACATTAGCCATAGCTCTGCTTCTGTTTTTTTTTGGGGGGGTGACTGGAGATGGGGGGGGTAATTAATTGGAGCTAAGTCTCTGCTTCTGGCTTTTTGGTAATTGGAGATAAGACTCTCATGGACTTCTCTGCCTAGGCTGGCTTTGAACCATGATCCTCAGATCTCAGCCTGCTGTGTGGGTAGCTAGGATTATCGGTGAGAGTTACCAGCATCCAGCTTACTATCTCCACTTTAAACATGGGGAAAGTAGCCCAGAGTGGTTCCCTGGTTTCCCAAAGTCACACAGACAGCAGCAGGCATGAACTCACCGATCTCCTGCTCTGGGTCCTGGAATCCTCATGCTGCATCACGGGTCATATCTCTCATTGTCATTCTTTCAGAACAACCCATTAACTTGTTGATTAAAATTATTCCAAAGGTTGGATTGGCTTAATATTTCAGGGAGAAAGCCTATTTGAAAGGTCACTGTGGCTTGGTGAAAGTTTATTTAATAAATATTTTTCTTATTTGGAGGTTTTAATTTTAAGTATGTGGTCTACTCTTTTTGTATGATTATTTGCTCAAAAAAATTTTAGTCAGCAACACACCTCATAAAAATTTAATTTGTTTCAGAGCTCCTTTTACTGTTTAAAAAAGCACAAATCAGGCATTCTTGAATTTTGAGCATGTTGCCCATATAATTGGGCTCTCTCTGAGGAAGGCCCTTCCAAACTCTGTAGCGAAATTGCTCTTTTTTTATGAAAACAGCTCTCACATAGAAGGTTGTCCTATACTATTGCTCCACTTACACTGGAGATACACGCACCACTCACTCAAAGATGGCATGGCTTTCCTGACACCCAGATGCTTATTTCTTGAATCTACAAGATACTCTGTTGCTGAGTGTAATTTTCAGGAGGGCTGGAAGGAGGTTAGTGACACAGGAGTAGAGTAGCCCCAAGTTTGATTCCCAGCTCTACCTCCCACTAGACATGTGACTGAACAAGTGAACTCACATCTCTGAGTATCATTTCTCTGTCAGAAAGGGGTTAAGTTTCATGTTGCAGGTTATTTCATGGACGGAGAACTTGAAACTACTGAGCCTAGCGTGAGTTCTCATGGAATATTTACTGCCCAGTCATCTGAAAGACAAGATTTGGCAGGAGGCAATCACTGGGCTCCTCGCACCACTTACTTGAGGCTTAGCACGTAGACCTCTGGTTATGCTCTCTTACGAGGCCGGAGTTTTATGCTCAGGGACTCTTACCTAGTCATAGTCTATATCAACTGCTTGAGCAATAAGCAGTTGTGGAACAGTAGACTTGACTTTGTCAGTTCCTTTAATCAAAACTATCTTGGGGCACTTACTTTTCTGGGAACTGAAGGTATATAGATACAGAATAGTCATGCTAGTCTTGCACTATTAGAACTTACTTTCTAGTGAGGAATGCAGACAATCGGTAGACAGCAAATATTGTAGAATATTAAAATGCATAGAGTTACTAGTGGGCATATATCTATCTGAAGGAGGGCAAATCAACCTACAAGCACTATACCTGAACATCCTTGTTAATTGCAGCACTACATACAATACATAAGCTGTTGTTCAATCATTCCAGGGGTTCAACACCTTTGATTTGATAAAGAAAACATAGAGCATTATTCAGACACAGAGAAGAGTGGAATTATGTCAGCTGTAGTGAAGCTTCATAGTTTAAGTGTTTTCAAAGTTGTTTTGGCCTGCTCTTTTGAAGACAAGGGCAGGGCAGGACTTTTCTTTGGCAGTAGTACAAAGATCCTGCTGGGAGAAATGGGTAAGTGGACTTCAAGGGTCACAGTAGAGATGAACAAGACTTGACACATTCAGAAATCATTTGAGAAGTTGACAAGAGCTGGGAAATGAACGTGGAAAAGAGAGAAATCAAGGATAATCTTAGAATGTTGGTTTAGCCAAGTGGTGCATTCCAGTGCTATTTACTGACAAGAGGAAAGGAAGGCATGGAGGAAAGAAAGGAAGAGATTGAAATGCTCATGCTACACAAGGATCAGATCTTCAGGAATGTGGGTTCCTGTGGTGAACAGCCCAGGTCTGTCCTTCATCCTTCCACAGAACTTCTTATTTCCCCTTTTAAAATGTGAATTGCCCACACTCTTCCAGGGAGTATTATATCAAAATGAAATATAAACTCTATCCCCTGGGCGAAACATAAGTTCTGCAGCTATAGGTCCAAGTTAAAAACTAAAGTACACAAGGTCAGGAATTTGTTCTGTCTTGTTCAACCTTTCCACCACTTAAGATGACTACGTGTTAATTGAAGGAATGAGTCACTATGGAATGCAAGAGTAGAAGCTATGCACACTGCAGACCTTCTCAACAGCATGAAAATGATAAATTGGCTACACATCTGCCTTCTCTAGGACCCAGGGACCTTCCTCACTCACTCTGAAGGCCTACAACCATCCAGCACACAATAGATGTGCAATGGACGCCTAGTGAATTGAAGTTTCTGTAAGTTCACTAGACCAAGAACAAGCCACAGCTGACTGACTAGAACTGTACCCCACGAGGTGGCCCCACGGATTGAGGCTGTTGGCCACCTCTCCTGTTTCTAAGACCTGTCAGGCCATCCCTGCCCCCATTAGGTCTGACTTGTTCATTAATAGGTATCCAGTGCATGAGCCCTGGATGAGCACGAACTAATGAATAAATATCAAAGCACACATGGCGAGCTCGTAGAGGAGAATTCATGTTTTCCAAATAGACAATGACCGAAGAGTGAAACTTTCAAAATATAAAAGGAATTTCACATTTGAAAAGCTATGTCGCGCTGATTGGCACGAGGAGTGTGAAAAGAAATAAGAGATGCAGAGCACCAAATATGGCTCCTACAGCGGGCTCATAGGCTCTGACATTTTGGGAATTCAGGTTCCCAAACCAAAGTTCTCAAGTTAAAACTCAGCATATTGCATGACAACTTAAAATGGGCCACTCTCCAAGGCCCCAGACAACGATGATTTTTGTCAGGCATGATACATCTCTGAACATGTTTCTTCATCTATGTAAGGAGGACATTCTGGTGTCGTTTGATGTCATAATGGTATCGTGACTGTATTGGAGAATGTGTCACTTTTTTGGGGGGGGGTTCTGGTCGTGGGGCCTGAACTCTGGGCCTGGGTGCTGTCCCTCAGCTCCTCAGCTCAAGGGTAGTGCTCTACCACTTGAGCCACACTTCCGGATTTTTTTTTCTTTTTTGCTTATGTGGTGCTGAGGAATCGAACCCAGGGCCTCATGCATGCAAGGCAAGCGCTCTACCACTGAGCCACCTTCCCAGCCCCAAATGTGTCACTTCCTAAGAGACATATAACATCTAGGAGAAATCTCATACTCACTATTCTTTAAAAATAATTAGCTTAATTATTTTGGTTGATCATGATAACAAATACTCGGGACAATCAATTTAAAAGCAAAAAAGTTTCTTCAGGCTCATGGCTCTGGGGTCCATGATCCATTGGCCCTTTGCTTCTGCCCTGTATTAAGGCAGCATGCTATAGGGCAAGTTCCCTTCTTGGGCAGGAAACAAAGAAAGTGGAAGAGGCCAACTCCCACAACCTCCTTGAAGGCCTTCATCAAGAATCCATATCTTTCACTGAAAACAGTGAAAGATGTTACCCATGAGAGAGTTTCTCTACAAAGAGTTAATAGGTTCAACACAGAGTAGGTCTCCCATGAAGATATAAAGAATAGCCAACAGCCTTGAGGAGACAGCTTATTAAAAGTCTGACTGTGGGCATTTATTGTACACATTGTTCTTCAGTTCCCATCAATGATTTTTATTTTATCTGTTTTGGTTTATTTTCCTTCACATGGATTGTGCTTTGAAGAGGAAATGAAAATGACCAGAAAAGCTTATTTGAACAAGCCACTTTTAGAATATATCCTGGAAGCAGAGTGAAGTCAAGCCAAAGCTGACATTTAGCCTGAGGGCAAGACAGGTCTTGGAGTCTTCATTTTATACTCAAAGAAACTGAGTCATCAACTGGTCAGAAAGTAGGAGAGTTGAAGCCAAACCCTGGACAGTGGAACTGGATCCAACACAGTGGCTTTTCTCTTCTACACAAAATGAGCTCGCTCGGGAGATGGAAAGAACAGACAGCCCAAAAGTAGTATGCATCATTTCTACTTTCCCCAGTGCTAGAATGACAAAGGAGAGCATTCCAACAACCATGCAGACGCCAGTGAGAATCACATTTTGAATGCACAGAGCAGGTGATTCATTGGGACAGGGGATCAAGTATCAAGTCCTTTAAAGGCCCAAAGTGAAGCACCAAGGCCTCCCTGGGATCTGCAGAGCTCTGAAACCAGCCAGCAATAAATACAACTCTGGTTTCCAGGACTGGATTCTGAGGGGTAGCCAAGTGGACTTTATTGCAAGAAGATTCTCATATATGGCCCAAAGATAAGGGGGGAGGGTAGCATTAGAGGTTCCAGTCCCGTTCCAGGTCTGTTTACTCTAAGTGTGTTCTGACTGCTCACCATGAGCAAAGCACCTTCTTGAATATCAGCCATAGACAGCAGTGGGCTAAAGACATGCCTTTGTTCCCAGCACGTGGAGATGAGCTCAGATGAGTGCAGACCCTCATAAAGGTATCCATTCATTTATTTATTCATTCATTCCCCCATCCTCTCGGCAACTATCTGCTGTGTCCAGACACTGAGGTGGGCACCTAGGAATCCAGACACAAATATTTGCCATTAACTCATTCATTAAATCTGAAGGCATCATTAGGCTGTGGCTTCAAACTATATTATAGAGTCATAGCCATGAGCTCTAGAGCAGAGATCTCACCCCTGACCTCAGGAGGCTGACCATCTGAAACGAGAGGACATGCTAAGGGTCAGCAGTGCGTCAGCACAAACCCTTTCGACAAGTCCCTTGAGCTGAGTCTCAGATTCTTCACTTGTAACACGGTCATTATCAGGCCAGGCATGGTAGTTCCCAGCTACTTGGAAGGCCTATGTAAGATAATCATAGTCTAACACTACCCTTGGGGGGGGGGGGGAATCTCATATCTGAAAGCAAAAAGGGCTGGGTGCATGGTTCAAGTGGTAGAGAGCAAGCTTGCACAAGGCTCTAAGTTCAAATCCAAGTACCACCAAAAAATAATTGTCATAGCCTATCCCCTTCCACAAGGGTGACAAGACATTGAGAAGAAAAAGACACAAATGTGCTGGATGAGATCCCATCTGCGACTCACACAGTGCTGGCTAGTATTCTTGGGATGGTGGGAAGGGCTTATAAATTTCCTCTGAGCAATTTACCTACAAAGAAGGTACCAGAAAGCTATATCAAGTTACATAGTCCGAAGTGAAGGAACAGGGCCTTTCATAAAGGAGCCACTGTGAGCCCGTGACTTATTGAGTGCAGAAGACCACTGGGGCTAGGCAGAAATCATTCCCAGTTACACTGGAGCAGCACTGGGGCTACAATGGCATTTTTGTAAAGCAAAGAACACCTTCACTGGAGCTGGCCTTGCTCAGGTGTGATTCTACCCAGGGCAGACACTGCTTACCTGATTTTGCAATAACGTGACAGTACTCCTATGGGTAAGATGTGTCTACATGCCAGGAGTCACTGAGAATGACACCACCCGTGAAAAAAGCATTCTATACAGATCTCTACTGAAGTGACAGCCAAGGGTGTCTAGATGCCAAAATGCATGAGTTGCTGGAGGTTTTCATGCTACCTCTACATGACAAACACAACACATGCCCATTAGTAATAGCCCATGTGAAAGCAGCACATTTCATCCTATTTAGATGTGGAAAGACAAAGGGAGAAAGAAGACGGACAGGGTGCCGAGATTTCATTAAAATCTGTGTCGGCAGGAAGCAGAAATCACTGAGCAAAGTTTCCTTGGATGCTCTGGCACTCAGTCCTCCCCTGCCCCAAATGCAATCATCGCAGGCCACAGGAAGCTTGATGCAGCCAAGTGCATTGCTCAGGTCAGATCCTGCCATGCTTCTGAGCCCTTTTTTGCCACCTGGATATTGGACCCTTCTCCAGCATCTTCACAGACCCGTGATGCTCTACGTTCAACTCAGGCTTCACCAGAACAAACTGGTCCTCGTATGGTTCTGCCACATCACATTGAGGCTAACTATCAGCCTCTGTATCTCAGGTTATCTTGTCTGACTTCGTTGTTTTTAAGAGTTTCACTGTTGGTGGCCTAATAAAAATATGAATTGACCCATTTTCCATATTAAAAAAAATAATAATAGTTCTGCCCCAAACCACACATATCAACAACTCTGGTATTATTTTGGAAAGATAGACAGAAAAGGAATGGAGTGGGGCCCCATTTCCTGTCTGAGGCAGCCCTGGGCTTTCTTGGTGTGCATTTACACATGGACCATGTTTAGTGGACTCATGCGCTCTTCTAGCTGATCCCATATCTGACCCTAGATGGTGGCCAGAAGACATTGAGTGATATCAGTTTTTTTAATAGAATTAGGTGGTCTTGGCCTTCCATGTCATCTAGTTCCAAGCCTAGTGAGTTGCAGCTTTGGCTACAACTTGATGCAGAAATCAGCTTCCAATCCAGACTCACTCACAGTTCAAAGTTCACTCACAGCAAGATGTTCCTGAATTTGAAGGGATCTTAGCTGAAGACCATTAAAGTCCTAGAAAGGTCAGACCTAAAAATCTATGATCGGCTGCTATGGAATGACCCACAGTCATGAGTTCCTTCACAAATGCATTCTCTGCTTCTTTCTCCTCCTCTTACAACAATGGCTAGTCCCACCAGAAGCCCCAGTCCCCCAAACTCATTACTCAGAGAAGACAATGCCCTACTCCATTACTCTGTCCAGCATTTGTCAGTCCAGCTTTCCTTCCCCAGCCTTGTTTGAATGCTTCTCCGTAGCCAGGCGTAGTGGCTCGTGCCTTGTAGCCTTCGGTACCCAGGAAGCTGAGATGAAGAGAATCCCATGGCAAAGCCAGCCAGGGCAACATCTGTTCAACAAAAATAGCTGGCAGTGCACACCTGTCGTCCCAGCCACAGCAGGAAGTGTAAAGAGAAGAATTGTGATCCAAGCTGACCTGGGAAAAAAGTGAGATCTTATGTCAAAAATAAAAGTTTTTTTAAAAAAAAAAAAAAGAAGACCAAGGCACGGCTCAAGTGGTAGAGCAAGCGGAGTGTGAGTTCAAACCTCAATACTGCCAAAAAGAAACGTATTTGTGCAGAGCGAGTTGCTGCTGTCAGGCAGAGTCTGACCCTCCTTACAAGGGAGCAGGCATGGCAGCACACCCTCCCCTGCTGCCTCCAGTGAGCGTGAGCGTGGTCCTTGAAAATGGAGTGGAAGGGAGGTGACAGGAACACGAGCGGCAACCCAGCACGAGACATGGGAGGACTAACGTTTCCACACAATCAAACAGAAAGATGTTGAAACCTGTACCCCTACATACACACACACACAAGACAACAGGACTTCGCCGGGTGTCACCCGTTCCGGTCCTAAGTACTAAGAGTGAGCAGCCTCCATGGGCTGTGAGGCAGAACGGTGGTTAGAGACAGGGCTTGAAGAAGCTCCCTCCTGAGGCCAGAGGCCGGGAATGCTTAACTCTACACAGAGTCACCTGATTTCAATCCTTGTGAACGCCATCTTCAGACCCTTGTGAAAGGGTCCTAAGAAGCCTCGCTCTATCATCCTGATGTCAGCATGAACTTCCATTGCAGGGGTGGAAGCTGAAAGGTTCACGTTTCACGTTTCAATCCCAGGGCATAAGCCAAGAAATCTACCTTTCCTCCCCCCCTCCCCCCGCCCCCCC
>NW_012267224.1:1796728-1874540 GCF_000151885.1 Dipodomys ordii
CCCAGAGAGGGTTTCCTTCTCCAAACTGTTTATTTATTTGCAGGAATTCTCACAAGGCTAATGACAAAAAAAAACCCAACTCTGACATTTGCCTACAAGAGCTCAGACTGGGAGAAAATGCAAAGCCCCCTGAAGGGACAGTTGCCTGAACCTGAGAAAAGGGATTTAAATCCCAGTTGCCAACCAGGGCAAGAGGTCATTGTTAGACTCCAATGGAAGACAAGTTCAACTACAGTTGATCTACACAAGGCCTAGCCACAGAAAAATAAAACTGCAAATAAGTAAAGCACATACCTCCATGTGTTGGACTTATGGAATAATTCTTTGAGAGTTCCTTTTGTCTGTCACTAACACACATTAAAAACCCAAACACATTCACATACCACAGTACAGTGTTTCGGATGCATTCTATCAACAACAGTTTGTAAGTTTACAAACAGGTGTATAAAAGTCTTCACAGACCCATTACATTGTAAGCTGTTTTCATGTAGAGTAGCTCCAAAAGTTGGTGTTATTGTTATTATTGTGAATGTAAAAGTACAATCATATTTATATGTCAAACACCATCAGCATAGAATGAGAGAAGACTGGAAAGGCAGATCTTGTCCTGTGGAACTGCACTGATAGTAAGACATTGACAGGAGGAAAGAAAGGACAAAAGGAGGGGTGAAAGGAAGGGGAAGGAAAGAAAGGGGGAAAGGGAAGGAGAAGGAAGAGGAGAGAAGGGAGAATGACCATACAGACAGACAGACAGGAGAGAGATGGCCAGACAGAGACAGAGACAGACAAAGAGAGATAGAGATAGAAGCAAGGAAGGAAGAAGGAAGGAAGGGAGGGAGGGAGGGAGGGAGGGAAGGAGGGAGGGAGGGAGGAAAAGATGGAGGGAGGGAGGGAGGGAGGAAGTAGAAAGAGAGAGAGAAGGGAAGGAGGAAGAAAGGAAATTGCAATGTTTACTGTGCATAAATGCATATGTGGGACCCCTCCCTTTGTCCTTTCCTTCCTCCTGTCAATGTCTTACTATCAGTGCAGTTCCACAGGACAAGATCTGCCTTTCCAGTCTTTTCTCATTCTATGCTGATGATGTTTGACATATAAATATGATTGTACTTTTGCATTTACAATAATAACACCAATTTTTGGAGCTACTTTACATGAAAGCAGCTTACAATGCAATGGGTCTGTGAAGACTTAAACTTTCACTGCATTTTCCAAACATTTTTATTTGTTTTCTTATTTTGTGTGCTTGTTTCGATTGTTATATATCCAACTAATCTCAAGAACCAATGCATAGAGATGCATGTGTACAGACACAAAACAGATGAGAAAATTCTTAATGAGATGTGTCTGATTTATTTTTAAGTAGGAGGAATCTGACAGTCCTGTGGTGTCTGTACTAAGCTTGGAGTTCAGGGGGCACCATTTTTTCACAGCAGATAATCCAGGTGAAGGATCGGCCACGGGGAGGGTTTGGGGGAAGACGAGTGCATGCTGAGTTGGGAGAGTCCGCGTGGCACACGGGTGAAGCCGTCTGGCTGGAAGCAGTGGCAATGACATCACACATGTGGCTGACGTATTGACAAGCGTGGGTCTGCGGAGCACTTCATGAAGTGTCCGAGAAGGACTAAACCGGTGGGCAAAGCTGGACGAGGTGGAGCTGCCAAAGCCAAGAAAGACCCTAAGCCAAGAAGGAGCACCACGCTGCTGGGAGGTGCAGGCAAAGATTGGAAGGGGACCCATGAAATGACCGTCCAGTCAAGAAGACCACTCATTGAGCTTCACTAACAAGTAAAAACAACAAGAGCAGATAAATGCAAAGGACTTTTAAGGTTCAGAATCTTTCTTTTCAAACTAAGATACCCATCTTATGGGGCTCACGTGGGAGAGAAACCATCAGTAACTGGTAGGGAGAGAAATGTAGCCTGTGGGGCTGAAATAGAGCCAGGAGGCCCCCCGGAGCCCGCCAGGAGCCCCGAGCTGGTATGGAAAGAGGTGCGTGGTGCATGGAGTGCAGCGGGACCATGCTGAACTCAGCGTGTCCAGACCTGGAGCAGAGCGGGAATCTCCGGAGCTGGGATGGAAGCTGCCTGAGCTAGTGGACGGAGGAGAGGGGGG
Organism: Dipodomys ordii; assembly: GCF_000151885.1. NCBI lineage: Eukaryota > Metazoa > Chordata > Mammalia > Rodentia > Heteromyidae > Dipodomys > Dipodomys ordii. Next base: position 1,798,841 of record NW_012267224.1, read on the forward strand.
CTGGGGGGGGGGAGCGTGCCCACCACCAGCCCGGCTCAGTCTGCGGTGCATCACCAGAGCCCATGGTGCACAGCTCCAGCTGCTCAGTTGGGAGGGCACCAGCCTCTTCCAGCCCTGCCCCACATCTGGAACCCCTTCGGACAGGTGGCTGCTTCACAGCTCACCTTGAGCTTTGCCAAGCCTCTGCGTTGCCTGATTTGAAGCGAATGGGAACTGTTTATTTATCTTTTTGTTCCGTTTTCCCCTCTCCTGAGTATGGCATAAGGAAACCCCAGTTACTCCCTCTTGACTGAAAGCAGAAGTTGCTCCTACCTAAGTGACATCCGTCTGGAAGCTGTCAAAGCCAGCGTGGACGCTTCCGCCCTGGTGTCTTCCTGTCCAGTCGCTGTCTTCTCAGTACCAAAGGTGGTGCTGGCTGCGAGAGGCGGCGTCTGCCGAGGCTCGGGCCCTCGGCTCCCTCCCCAGTCCCTCTCACCCGCATCTCAGTGACATCTGTCCAGTGTCAGTACTCCCTGCACCTGTTACCCTCTGTCCCCGCCGCCTCCCTCTCAGTCCCTGCCCCTTCCCCGCTCCGCTCCACACTGCAGCTGCCACGACGTTCCCACGATGTTCATTTCATTCCTCACCTCATCACAGATGAGAGATGGCTACAGTTCCCAGGGCGGGGTTCATTGCTCACCTGCACACGATTCCTTGTGGTCTTTTCATTGCGCCTTGCAGAACACCACCTGTGGTCTGTGAGGCACCCCATGTTCACGCAGAACACCACCTGTGGTCTGTGAGGCACCCCATGTTCACGTCCCGTTCTCCCCAGCCCCGTTCCTGCCCACCTTTTCCTCAGCCACCAGGGCACTGGCTGCTATTCCATCATCAGCCATGTCTCTGCCCCAGGGCCTTCACACATGCTGGTCCCTCTACCTAAGATTCATTTCTCAAGCCACTCAAGAGAGCCAGGCACTCAACCTTTCACTGTCACCTCCTCAAGAATTATCCTCAAGATTATTCACTCTATCTGATGGAGGCCTGGGTCTTGATCCCTTGGGCATGGCTATAAAGTCGGCTACAAAGTGATTTTTTTTTTGGTCAGTCATGGGGCTTGAACTCCAGGCCTAGGTGCTGTCCCTGAGCTCTTTTGCTCAAGGCTAGCACTATATCCCTTTAGTGACAATACCACTTCTGGTTTTCTAGTGGTTAATCAGAGATAAGAGTGTCTCAGATGCTGCTGCTTGGGCTGGCTTGAATAAAGATCCTCAGATCTCAGCCTCCTTAGTAGCTAGGATTACAGATACCAGACACCAGGGCCTGGCTAGCCTGGCTCATTTATAATGAACAAGTTACCGGCCCCCAGTTTTGAACAAGCCAGTCATATGTTGGGGTTGGTTTCTGAAAGGAGAGGGAAGTAAATTTTAGCATGGCTGAATGGCTCCCACATTCTCCTACACAGCTCACTAGAAAAAACTAAAGAAGAAAAGAAGTGAGAGAGGAGAAAGGCAGAACCAGCCAAACAAGGAAGAGAAGAGGAGTGCTAAGGCAGGGAAAAAGAGAAACAGCAAGACACCAACGGAGAAGCAAAGGAAGAAGGGAAAGAGAAGGAGGGAGAGAAAAATGTTGGAGAGTAAGAATAACAGCAGCAATAAGAAAGAGCTAAACAAGTTTTTAAAAACCACAGGTACGTATAAGATGATGCTAAGCAAAATGAACCCCAAGATATGGACACAAGAGGTTTTATCTTTGTCACAGTTGTTTTTAATGTACTATGTGATTTTTTTTGTATGTTCTTCCCCCATGGTACAACTCCTGTTGTCACTGTATTTGATCCTGGTGCCTTGTATCTTGTATCTACTTTTCTAATTTGGGGAGGGGAAGGGAAATAACACAAAGCTGAAACAAGGATACAGGTTGACCCATTGTAACAATGAGATGTACAAGACACTACGTTGAAAATGAACTTTACAACTTGGGGGGGGAGGAGTTAAAGAAGTGGGGAGGGAAGGGATGGTAGGGGAAAAACAAAGAAGGAAGTAACAATGCTTGATAAGAAATGTACTCATTACCTTACTCATGTAATGATAATCCCTCTGTACAGTCTCTTTACAATAAAAAAATTATTCTAAAAAAAAAATAGATACTTGGGCTGGGATGTAGCTCAGTGGCAAAGCGCTTGCCTAGCAAGCGCAGCGTCCTGGGTTCGATCCCCAGTACCAAAAAAGAAAAGACAAAAAAAAATAGATACTTAAAGATTAGAAGACTTACCTGTGTGTAGCAAGTTGGATAATTCACATCAGCACATGCGGTCTCTTGCCTATGCACTACAACAAACAACAGCCCCTCATTCACGTTTCTGACTTAAGCCTTCCTCCTCCTCCTCCTCTTTACTCTGACTGGCAAATGTCTGGCCATGCATCAGAGTGAATGACCGAAGAATGAGAATGTAGACTTAGTGGCTCACTCACTGGGACTGTGCACAGCAGATGGACATCCGAGGACCCTGCAGGCCCCCAGCTGGGTCCCCCCTCCCCAGGAGGAGGCCTGGAGGACCCACAATCACTTTCCGTTTCGGCCTGCATGCATTGTGGCTCTTGATCCGCACCAAGGCATTGGTTGTATATCGGGATGAAGGCAGCTGAAAAACAGATGCCACGAATCCTTTTGTCTTTCTGTCATCATCTAGGGAAAGCCTGATTTCTTGGGTCTGAGAGAGAGAGAGACAACTGCAACAGAGTTTGCAGACATGCCTGGTGGGCAGAGAAAGCTTTGTTGCCACCTCCTGCCATTCCAAGCCAGCGGTGTGGGGCAGGGGCATCTGCAGGCCCCTGGGCCCAGTAAGACGCACTGTAGTCAGCTTGACTCAGAGAAAGCATGGCGTGGGTTGGCTGGAGTCCTGGGGTCTGCACCAGGAAGAGTGCTTCCACCTCCCACCTGAGGCCTTTGGCACCTTTTAAGAGTGCAGCTCAAGTGTTCTTTCCCCAGTGTCCCTTCCCTGAGGGGCCCGGTACCCCCTCAACCTTTGCTTCTACATATGGGGAACCTCATAACAGAAACCTCGGAGGCGTTCACTGCTTCGTGCAATAAAGCGTTACTGGAAAATGCATCCATCCCCCTTCAGATTCAGAAGATCCCGGGAAGACTGGAGAAGGTTGAGAAGTAAAGGGTGAAACATTGAATGGCCTGTCCTGGCAGTCAATGCCCGCATGAGTAGACAAGCCTGGGAGGTGTGTGTAGTGTGGGGGGTGAGATTTGGAAGATACCAAGCCTTTTTCACCAAAAATCTGTGTCATAAAGGAAAGCTTGGAGCTGAGAGGAAGACCTCTTTGCCTTTTCCTTCCTGTCCTCATCAACTTCTTCAACTCTCGAAACTCCCTACATGAATAGAGATTTCAGATAAGCACAATGGCAAATGGACCAAAGTCTATTTCCCAACTGGCCCAAGACCAATCCAAGATAGTGGACAGAGTCCAAGCAGCAGACAAGAGGAGGCCATGAGGGAGAGGACAGAATGTAGAGAAACTGCAAGGCAGATTCTGGACTCTCACCTCCAAAGAATCCAGTGTATAAACTCATACCACCTAAAACCCAAGGGCCAGCTGAGCAGCTTTGTGTTTGTGTTATTGTCTTCCTAACTACAACGTAAGCATGGTCAGGGCAGAAACATGTTATCATTGCATCACCAACACCCCGATTTATAATCGAGAAGCAAAAACAAAAAAATCACACACACACACACACACACACACGAGTTAGCTCCCATCCTGATCTACATCCAAACCTGCCCCTCTCTCTTCGCAACCTTCTCCTTTGTAGGCACTTCTGTGTGTCTCTGTCTTCGGATCAAACCGGCTGTATCTGAGATCTCATCTGCAGTGGCCATTCTTGCCCGCCTCTCCCTCAATTGCTGTACTCACCCAGACCATGCCCCAGCAGAGCCCCAGGTCTGACTAAATCTCCCTTGTGCTCTCTAGGCAGGAGCTGGGCTTGTGTTCATCCACGCAGCACAGCCAGGACAGACATGAAGGACGGACGGCCCGCGGCTGCCTCACTCTGCCTGGGTAGGAGTCCAGCAAGGTCTCCCCTAAGGAAATCAGTTCGGGGCAGGTGCTAAGCAAGGCAGCCCTAGGGCCCCACAAAACATGTGCACAACATTGATCTTTCACCAGCCTCCAGACCTTTAGTCTCTCTTTATTTTTATGACTGTCAAAATCCCATATGCTCACTGAGAGAAAAAAACAATAATAATGTAGACAGTATAAGAAACAGTAAAGACGCAGAAAGAAAAGTGACTTATCATTTTCCACCACCCAGAAGTAGCCACTGTAACCATTCTGTCGTATTTTCTCCTAGGGTTTTTCCTCATGCGTTTTATTAGTCTTTACACAAAGTCTGGATACCGAGTTATGTAAACGTTTTTGTTGTTTTAGTAGCCTACTGTAGTTATATTTCTTTGCCATTGAAAGTTTTCCACAAACATGATTTTATCTCTTAGTGGGAATTAGAGAAACAAAGTCTTCGGTGGCTCTCCGTTCCTCACAAGGAAACTTTAAGATATTTTAACATGGCTTACCATGATAGCACCGCCAGGTCAAACCTTACACTCTGAGGGACAGCCAGTAGAGATCTTTCAGTTTCCCAAATGTGTGTCTCACGTTAGCTGCCAGGCCTGTCCACATGTTCTTCTGGGTCAAAAACACAAGCTCTTAACTCTCTTCTAGAAATCTTCCCTGAAGCCCTACAAGATTTGCCTTCCTTTCCTTCAATCCAGGAATCCTATACTTTCCCTCTGGACAAGCTTGCTCCTGTTCATGTATGGTGTCTTCAACAAATCGTTGAGACCCTAGAAGAATACTCACTCTGTGACACCAAGAGGAGGTGTGAGCTCATGAATATTCATTTAATTCAGACAAACATCAAAAATTGTCTAAGCCATCTCCTCCATGTTGGAGTTTTAGGTTACGTTCAGTTTTTTCAAGTGATAACTAACATTCTAAAGTAGCTTATTCACAATCTTTTGTCATTTACATGCGCTGAATATGTTCATTTTATAAAATTTCAAATAATTTATGGGCGCAGCTTCCGCTGCACAACTCTGCTAAATTTCAAATAATTTATGTATCAGAGAATTAATGTTATAAATCATTTGAAACTTCTCTTTGAATATTTGGGAATCAGGCACCACTGGCTCACACCTGGAATCCTAGCTACTCAGAAGGCTGAGATCTGAGGATCACAGTTCAAAGTGAACTGGAGAGAAAAGTCCAGGAGACGTCTCTCCACTTAAGCACCAAACAAGTTGGAAATGAAACTGTGGCTCAAGTGATAGAACAACTAGCCTTGTGCAAAAAAAGCTCAGACGGCACCCATGCTCTGAGTTCAAGTCCCAAGATTGGCACAAAGAAAATTTAAAAAGTCATGCCTAGAATTTGTTCACACTTAAGAGATTATTTGTGCATGAGAATTCTGATTAGAGGAACCTTAAGAGATTATTTGTGCATGAGAATTCTGATTAGAGGAACCTTAAGCCCCAGGACTGGCACCAAAAATTTTTGAAAAAAGAAAAAGGAAAAGAAAATTTAGAATCTCTGCTATAAACTGTGCTGATGAAACACCCGACCAAGCGATTTACAGATTGTATTATTTAGTTATCGTGAAACTCACCCTCACAAGATGGAGTTAAAGTATTTTCTGCACAGAAAGCACATACCAATACTACTATAAGTATTAGAAAGCAATAAGAAAACGGCAAGGTGGTCATGCCTCTTCATACACACTCTTCAAAATCCCACATTATAAAGACAAAAACAATCGCAACTTCTGGTGATATGGTAGGTATTAGGTGGACACTTTTGAAAATATTGAGGATGACTCTTCCGGTTGAATTTTGTCCCTTCAAAACATTGAAATCTCAATCCTCATGTTTAGAAATAGAATTTGTACAAAGATGAGCAAGTGAAAATGAAATCAATGGGATGGGTGGTTCCTATTCAATATGGCTGGTCTCCTTACAGAAAGGAGAGATGTGGACACAAGGCAGACAGGCAGAAAGATGATGTGGGGGAGCAGGGAAGAGATGGCCATCCAGAGTCAAGGAACGCTGCAGATCACCAGAAGCTAAGAGTGACGTATGGAACAAATGCTCCCTGATCTCCCTTGGGAGGAACTAATCTTCCCCACACCTTCCCTTCATGTGTCTAGCCTCCAGAGGTATGAGGCAATAAATCTGTTGTTGGGAGTCACTCGATCTGTGGTAGTTTGCTATGACCATTCCAGGAAGATAACATGAGGTCTATTTAATTCATAGAATTAGATTCCTTCTACCATTATTGATGAACCTCACCAATAGATATGAGCTCAGGATAATAGGTCTATTTGTACATTATGATAGTAGGTAATTTATAATTAATTATGTATACATTTATGCCTATATTATATATTACATATAGCATGTATAGTATATACATTTGAGAGCAAACTCAAATCATTTTAAGAAAGAACATATTTCTTAACTGGCTATAGCAGGATATTTGAGATAATCTATGGGATTAGCACCAAAAAAAAAAAACTCTTGCATTACCAGATGTGTTTGTCATCTATGACAAGTTAAGAAGATGAAAGGTTTAGCCTGGCTTGGTGGCTCACACCTGTCACCCTAGCTACTCAAGAGGCTGAGATCTGAGGATCATGGTTCAAAGCCAACCCTGGAGGAAAGTTGGTGAGACTCTTATCTCCAATAAACCCTAGAAAATGGGAAGTGGCGCTGTGGCTCAAGTGGTAGAGCACTCACCTTGAGCTGAAGAACACAGGGACAGCGCCCAAGCCCAGAGTTCAAGCCTCACAACCACCAAAAAACTAAAAATAAACAAAAAAGAAGATAATGATGAAAGGTTTCTTTTGGCTTATAATTCCCAAGGCTCCAACCCATGATCAGTTGACCCCGATGCTTTCCAGCCTAATGAGGCAGCCTTTCATGGTATCATGGTATGGAACAACTTTTCTCCTCCAGGGTGACCAGCAAGCAAAGAGAGAAAGGGGAGGGGCTGAGGTCACAGTACCCCCTTCAAAGGCATGACCTCAGTGACCTAACTTGCTTCCCCTGGGCCACACCTCCTAAAGGTACCACCGCTCCCAATAGTGTCAAGAGCTGAGATCCAAGCCCTCCCTACTCAGGTCTTAGAGGAACATTTAAGATCCAAAGTGCACTATCATAGTCGTCTGGACAGGTGTCTATCCCTTAACCTATGGAAACCTACCACTCCCCAGACCAGGAGACACAGTGAGTATGCCCCAAACTTAAGTTGAAGTTCTGCACTCTCGAAATGGTATCCCAGTTCAGAAACATTGTTTTAGATTTTAAAAATACATCTTATCCATCACACAAACTAAGGTACCCACTGCAAGTGATCCACTTCAGAGAATCTGGCCACGCGTGGGCTGACTCATCCAGACATGGGCAAGACGAGTTCCTCCAGAGGCCACTGATGAGATCCTCTTCCAGGCCTCTCCTCCCCTTCCCGATGCCTCACTTAAAAATGATACAGACAACCGGGCGCCGGTGGCTCACGCCTGTCATCCTAGCTACTCAGGAGGCTGAGATCTGAGGATCTTGGTTCAAAGCCAGGCCTAGCAGGAAAGTCCATGAGACTCTTATCTCCAATAAACCACCAGAAAACCAGAAGTGACACTGTGGCTCAAGCAGTAGAGAACTTGCCTTGAACTGAAGAGCTAAGGAACAGCACCCAGGCCCAGAGTTCAAGACCCATGAAAGACAAATATATATAGAGAGAGAGAGACAGAGACAGAGAGATAGAGACAGAGAGAGAGAAAATGAGGGAAAGGGTATTAGTTATGTCACTGTCACCCCTCTATAGATCACCTTGACAATTAAAAAATACAATATGTTTTATAAGTTGTCCTGCTTTCTTTTACCTTCATATATACCAACTCACATTATGTCTGTAACACTTTAAAAAGGCATGTAATATCAACCCACATCTAGTGTGAACTCCCAGTAAATCTCAGATGATGAATCTTCCAAATAAATGATGAGGAAATACATCAAGTTGATATAATAAATTTGAGCACATATAGTAAGTTATTTTCATTAACAGAAGCTCTTGCATTACAGTATTTTAAAGGCTTTAGGTACAGACATTAAACAATCCTGATTCTAATTCTATAAAGTAAGTGGCCTTAATATCCCCAATTTACATGAGAGCAAACTGAGGCCAGAGGCCACACAAGGAAGAAGCATAACAATTCTAGCCAGGGCTAAATCATCGGAACCAGGTGCTCTTAAGTGCTTTGCTGTAAACGGATCTTCGCTCTTCTCTATGACATTATCAAGAGACTCTTGATGACTGTGAGTTTCATACACTTCAATGCAAGACCTCAGGGTCAAGTTCATTTGTTCTCACCCTTGTCTGGATGTGGTTGGAACACCTGAACGTCATCCAGAATGCTGAGAAGTAATTAGATGGCTAATCAGACTTTAAAAACTATTTTAAGAGTAGAAAAATGCATGCATTCATGTGACTCGATCTCTTCTAGAGCAAGGGCCTGAGAGAAGCCGAGCTGTGCTCCTTTCTTGTTTATTGTGCTGCCACTAAAGACCTACAACGTGACTCTTGAAGATGCCAAGAGGGTATTAGAAAAGATTATAGGCAGAAAACTTAAAATTAAGAAAGGTTCAACCAGCAGAGCCTAGGGACTGAGTTAGACTTCCTTGATTCCAGTCCTGGCTCCGCCATTCCATTTTCATCTTATCAGGAAAACCAGGTATAATACTTGTGAGTACCTCTCATGGGGGCTTGACAGGATTAAATCATACATACAATGCATTATAGTTCAGTACCTGTGCCTCAATAGTAAATATTAGCTTCCCTATCTACCCACGAAACTCTGCTTTTCTCCCACAATTCAGAAGGTTTGCTACTATTCTTTGGTGTAGCTGGACACTGAGGACATTTCCAGTTTAACATGAATATTGGCAACACCACAGATTGCACTGGTTTGACTTGGAGCTCTTAGGGTGTGAGACTAAAGAGGCTTGGATGGGAAATGTCCCCAAGTGGCCACATAGGAAAGCCTGGGTCTCCACTTCGAGAAGCACTGAACTGCTTCTACTCACTGGGGGTGCATCGAGGCCCCTTAGATCCTCCCTCTTTCTCGCTTCTGCACTCCAACCATGACAGGAGCAGCTTTTTCTCCACCACATGCATCTGCCAAGATGCACTGCCTCATTAAAGGCCTCACATCAACAAGCCAAGACACCATGGGGTCAGACCTTCAAAACTGTCCGTCAAAACCAACCTTTTCATTGTATAAGTTGGTTGTTCTGGGTATTTGTTATAGCAATGGAAGAGTAGCAAATACACAGGGTAGGGAGAAAAATCGGCCATCTTTCTCTCAGTGAGTAACGGACATTTGGTTTGTTAAAACAAAATAGTATTGCTGTTGAGTTGTGAGTTTTTTATTTTAAATTTAATTTTATTGTCAAGGTGATGTATAGAGAGGTTACAGTTACATACGTAAGGTAGTGAGTACATTTCTTGTCGAACTTGTTACCCCCTCCCTCATTTTTCTCCCATTTTCTCTCTCCCTCCATTCCCCCCAAGTTGTACAGTTCATTTCCAACATATTGCCCTGTGAGTATCACTGTTGCATTGCTTCACCCTTTGGGTGTTTTTTTTTAATCTGACAAGATAAAAAAAATCAAAACCTAAAATCTCCTTTCTCACTGCATCTTATAGTCAGCAAAGTGAGGGAGATGAAGAGCCGATGGTAATAAAAACCAAAACTGAAAGCACAAGGTCCTGAGCTCATTAAGACTCGTATTGCAAGATTGCAAAATACAAAAAGGCATTGGTGTTTTTGCAAAAGCAAAGGGTAATGGTAAGAAGACGTTCATGCCTTTCTAGCACAGAGCTCATTTCTCCATTTTCCTTCCACTCCGAGCAGCGCCCAGCCCCACCACCCCCTCTCTTCCCTCCCCTTTCAGCTCGGCTGAGGGAGGGGCGGCAGTGTCTGCTGCACATGGGAGGCGGAGGACAGAGTTCACCCTGTTAAAAATCATTAATCATCCCGAGGTCACCGGCCCTGAACACGCTTCCTTTCTGAAGGCTGTCCTGTGGGCGATCTGTCTCCTCACAGGTTTTGTAATGCCGAGTTGTAAAGCGTTCCTGATGAATTATTGTTGGCACTCAGTCCAAAAGCTTGAAGGCTCAAGTCCACGAGAAGAAAAAGCAGACCCTTTCTCCTCCGCCCGCTGTCCATGGGGCCAGCGCAGCACACACGTGGTGCGTGCAGACGGAGGGTCTGGGCCCCCCCCACCCCACCCCCCGTCCCTAGAGCTGCAGGAAGGGCCGGAGACAGACTGGGGTTTATCACCACAACGAGGAACAGGGTGTTTGAGGACAGGTCACCCCGACACCATGCATCCTTCCCTGCACAAATCCAGATTAGGGCAGGGTTATGTTTCCATTTGACAGATAAGGAAACTGAGGCCAGGGCCAGGTGGTGGCACAGTTAAAGTGATGCAGCTACTCGCTGGTAGATCTCAGACTATTACTTACACCTCCAGCTCTTCCTCCCTGCTTCTTTCCTCCATGCTTCCTGCCCTGAGCTAAATGGTCTCCAGAGAGAAGGGCCTTCCTAGAGATCCTCAGCTCATGCCGCCTCATTTAAGGTGCAGCCCCATCTGCCTGGACCACTCTCCCAGACCCTCCACCTGCTTCCCTTTACTCATCCAAGGCCAAGGCCAAGGTGAGGCACGATCACATGATCTACACGGCCTATTGCCCTTGATCACAGACCCTACTTCATGTCAGAGATCTTAGCACCATCAAGTGTTTCCTGTGGGCCTGTTTGTTCCCTTGTCTCTGTGTTTTCCATCTAGCGCTAACCCATTCGATTGTCAGCTCCATGCCGGCAGCCATGCATCTGGCTTATCCTTCATTATGTGGCCAGCACGGAGGCAGTAAGTGACATATGATAGGTATAAACCTCTGGTTGAATAATTGACAGATATTGATCAATAATAATGTCACAGCTTCCTGCAAAGCTTTTCCCACTACATATGTGAGTACTGAAATTTCAATCTCTATATTCATACATTTGGATATGCATATTTGCATCTGCAGCTATAGGTACATATGTGTGTGTGCATATATATGAAAGCACTTTCACAAGCAATGTTTTATCCTTCTTTATCCCATGTGTGTTAGGAAAAAAACAGGCATTGTAACCATTTTACAGCTAGGAAGGCTGAGGCGCAAAGAGATTTGCTAACTTCTCCTGACCCTAAAATTAGGAACCCAGGATTCCCCTGCAACTCTTCAGCCAGATAATCTCAGGAGGGGCATTTTCTCACTTTGGCCTTCAGTGTCCCTGCAGCTGAGAAAGGCATTGTAAACGCAGTGATCACTAAGGTTCTCTCCAGTATGGATTCCCTTGGGTAGCTTTTCCAAGACCGTTTGGAGCCTTAATGTGTGAACAGAAGGTAATAAGCATTCTCAGGATCTATTTGGACACCACTGTTCTATGGCAGAGACTATCTCTCTGTCCAGGTAAGGTAGATTAAGGTCTAGAGAAGAGTGAAAAACAGAAAAGAAACTCCGTTTATCTGCCCCCACTATTCCAATCAGGTGTTGAGTAATCCCTGTGCATCATTGTTTTACCCTCAGAAACCACAAAAACTTGGAAACTAAGAGAAACCGAGGAAACCCAAAGAGATTGTCCAGTAGCGCAAATGACCTGAAGTAGCTCATTCATACCTTCTCAAGGTTGCAGAAACTAGGCTGTTAGGTGTTTGGTTTGGTTTCAATTATGGGGAACTGCCACTTCAACTTTCCACATCTCAAGCAAAGGCATCTAGTATCTACCTCTAAGTCATATGACCTCCAACCACAAGGGAACCTGGGAAATATAGTCCTTAACTCCAGAGCACCGCATGTCTAGTGAGAGTAGAGATGATGCTTCGTGACCATGGTCGCATTTCCCATTCACCCTGTGATGAACAAGAGCCACATCATTCTGTCCTGGACTCTAGAAGTCTAGAATGTGAGCTTGGGAAAATGGGGGAAGGAGAGAGAATTGGTAGGCCTGACAAGGATCAGGATAAAGACACCAAGTATCTGCTAAGCAAAGACAAAAGAGAGACGAAGGAAAAGAAACCAAGGTGGTAACAAGAGAAAAGTTTTCTCAGCAGTCAGCTTAGAGGCAGGTCCCGCTCCTGCCTTTCGTGCCCTCCCTGTGCAGACAAGGGCATCTTCTTCAATTCCGTGAGGCCCAGTGGTCTACCACGCTTCTTTCCTCTCTGGCTTTGAGGAGCAAATGGCTCACACTACAGCACCAATAGAGGCTGCACAGAGGAGAAACTAGGGTCCCCTCCCAATCCGCCAGTGCCCAGGGGCCTCCACCATGTGTCTTCTGAGTTCATTCAACCAAGAAAGGCTTGTAAGGGGCAGCGCCGTCTTTCAACTCAGAGGAGAATTTCAGATGGTTTGTGTTTTATACACATCTCCTTTCTAAGAATAAAGGTGTCATATTGATCAGCAAGAGAGAGTATGTTAAAATATATCTTGAGCAAAACAAGATGAAATGTCATTAAAACTTTGTGATCTGTAATCTTGTCATCTTTTCTCCCCCCCCCCCACCGCCATCTTTCCTACTTTGCAGTAACAACTCTGACCTTATATTTATAGCACACCTATGGGCTATTGGATGCTTGAGCCAGTAAGGACCTGAGCGACCAATGTGGCTAAGATATACCCCATCTTGTTCTGAGGGTCCTTCCTCCTACCTTCATTACAGCATCTTGACTTATTCTCTCTCTCTGTCTCTGTCTCTGTCTCTTTCTCTCACTCTGCTGTGAGTTTTCACTGCAACACACACATACATACCTAGACACATAGTCCTAGGAAAGCCAGTAGACCAGAGGATGAGCTCAATGTGGCCCAGCTTCTGACATTTTTCAGAAGCTGAAGCTGGGGTAACTAACAAGCCCACCTAGAGTCGGACAGCAGCAGAAAAGCCTGGTCTGGAAGTGGAACTCTGCTGCCTAATCTGTTTTCCCCACTGGCTCAGTGACCCAGACAGACGAGGCTCTGATCCAAGGTCAGATCATGGTTGGTTCTGTTTGTTTGCACAATGTATAATATTGTTTAAGCGCGGGAGCTCAGACGCATCCCTGGCAAGCTGTGCTCTGGGAGCTGGCGCCCCAGAGTGCGCTACGGAGAGAGTTTCGGGGAGGACAGGGTGGCTCTTTGCAGGGGAGGGGGGGTGCGGTCTGCCCTCCCACGTCACATCCCTTCCCAGTACTATAAACACAAGTCCTCTGTATGTTTTTAAAACATGAGAAGAAGCAGGATCCTGCCCTCGTGTTTTGACATTGCCTGCAGGGAGAGAGAATGGGACAAGCAGATTCCGCCTGTGCGAATGTAATTGCTTCCCCTACCTGATGGTTAATCTCAGCCGGCCAGCATTGCACGGCCTCTCAACCTGAACTTCCCCCACCCCCACACAGAGCCAGACCCAGGACCCAGAGTCTAGGCCCTTAAAACTGCGCCATTCCTGGACTCTGGGGCTTTGGTCCTTGTTTTCCTTTCCAGGAAAAGGCGAGGATTGGCGCTGGGTGTCCTAGCAAGATTCAGGTTCAAGTTTCTGCTACCAAAAGGAAGTTGGAAATCCAGGGAACTGTTAACCCTAGGACATGGCTTCCAGCAACACAGATCACAAACATTCATGTTTATTGAACATACACATACATATTTTCTTGGTCATTAGTCCCTAAATAATCCAGTCGAACATAATTACCCGGCATTCCTATTGTCTGAGGACTACAAAGAATATTGCTGTAGGGCTGGGAAGGTGGCTCAGTGGTAGAGCGCTTGCCTTGCATGCATGAGACCCTGGGTTCGATTCCTCAGCACCACATAAGCAAAAAAGAAAAAAAACCCAGAAGTGGCGCTGTGGCTCAAATGGTAGAGCGCTAGCCTTGAGCTGAAGAGCTGAGGGACAGCGCCCAGGCCCAGAGTTCAGGCCCCATGACCGGACCACCTCCCCCCCCAAAAAAGAAGAATATTGCTGTAGAGACGACCTAAGTACACAGAATGATGTGTGTCACCCCTGTGCAAACACGAGGCCATTCCATGTAAGGAGCTTGAGCAGCTATGGGTTTTGACATCCTGGGAAGGTCCTTGAAGTAATGCCCCATACACACCAAAGGCCAATTGTGTCTTTTGCTCTGAAATATTCTAATTCCCTAGTTTACTTCTCTTTAAATGACTAAAAGGAGTTTTATCTCCACCCAGGAGACTTGGAGAGACACTCTTGGTTGTTGGGAGGTCAGCTGGGGACGTCAGGGTCCGTGGGGCTGGCTCATCCCTTCATACCGCTGTGGCCGCCCGCGGTCTCTCCTGCCTCGTGTCAGCTCTTGGGTCTCGAATCGATACCACTGCCGTGCAGTTTGTGTGTTGCTCCAAGGCACACCTCCTGCCGCATTCCCAGAGATCTGCCTGAAGTTCAGGCCGGTGACTTGCTCCTGGCTGAAATCCCGGTAGCCAGCACAGTGCCGCGTATGTTGTAGTTGGAATGGAGGTTGTATTAACATGCATTCCAAATCCCTGGCCCGCATTTCAAACTTAGCATTCTAAAGCTAACCTTCAGATGCATGTGAATGCAAGAATAATATTTTAACCCAGAATAGAGACTCAATACTCTCAACCAGTAAGCTGAGTTTTAAGTATCAACTATAACCCCAATGCTTTCCCAGAATGCAGAGCTATGTTGGAGAATAACACTGGTGTGCAGATTCTAGAAGGATGTGATTGGGAGTGAGTGCCCAGTGAGGGCTGGCATGGCTTCTGTTCTCAAAGAGTGCACCTTGTTGGTACAAGTAGATTCAGACCTTGACTATGAAGGCCTCCGAGAAGGAAGGAGATGTCATCAGTGTTGGTTTCCTTACCGAAACAAGAACTTCCCCAAAAAGAGCACCACAAAATGCTGTGTAGAGGTAGAGAAAATGCGTGCAAATAATGGAGCAAATGGAGTACCATTCGTCTCCATTTCCTGCCCAAAGACTGCGGCAATGGCAAGACAAGTTTGAATTGTCTGGTGTTGCTTGCTCAATGTGTGATGAAAAGAAAGTTGCCTTGACCTCTCTGGGAATGCTTTGGGGAAAAGACCACGATTTTGGTTGGTGATGCCTTTTGCTGACAGTGGCTTTGAGGTCACCAATGGTAGAGTGCCAAAGACACCTGGACAACCAGGTCTGGAGCTCAAGGGAGACAGCATTTGGGAGGGGGAAGGATTTAAGGTTAATTTGAATATATAAAGTGTTTCTTAAAGCCATTGGTTCTTTTAAGGACATCCTGAGAGAGTAGGGGGAGGGAAGAACAGAGAGCAGAGGCAGCGAGCAAGGAGGGGATCACAGGATGCGTTCAACAGCGCAGCCCGGAAGCCCACATCAGTGAGAAAGAGCTTCCCTTCTGTGCTTCTGCAGGACCTCGCTCAGTGGCCATTCCAGGCCCCGCACACTGCCGAGGCAATCTTTGCTCCTGTTTCTCACTCCCATCCACACGGTGAACTTGTGCCCTCCTTGCATAACCAGCAACCTGTCCTTGTGTGTGTTTGTTGAATGAACAAAAGGGATGGATGATGTCTAGCAACTATAAATGCCAAGATATAATTGGAGCATCTGCAAATGTTGTCCTGGAAGAAGACATGCCTCGAGGAAGCCAGAAAGAGCTGACACCGAAAACAGCAGAGCACCATCATGTCAGTGTTGGGAGAAAATTATGCCAGCCTGGCCCTGGAGCTATCCAGTAGTGGAAGGGCCACTTGGTGAGGTAGCAAGCTTTTCATCATGGAATGCATAAAAGCTGAGACATAATGGATATTTTCCCCAGCGTTAGTACATCTAGGGCAGGCAGCTCTGGGGTTATGATTTCAACATGGTACCAGACAGCTCCCTCACCTGGGCTGATGACATCAGAAGAGAGGATTGGAGCTATCACTTAAAACAGAATATTTACTGAATGCTGTAGACCTCATTCTATGGGTTTCCAGAAGGTTCCTGACACATCCTATCCCTAGGCATTCTGGACCCTCGGAATCCAAACTCTGTCTGAGTCCACATCCTCTTGTCCCATTGAGGTTTAGCCTACAGGCTCATACACACGCCTCCCTCTGTTCCACACCTGGTCCTAACCCCATCCGGCAAGAGGGAAGTTCTGAGAAGAGGGACCAGGACTCATTTATTCATCAAGCAGCTCTAATGGCAGTACAGCGCCATAATCAAGTTATGCCCATTCCTTGGTCTGTGAGTCTGGACAACTGCATGGATTCAAAAGGGCTAGTGTGCATTCTGTTGTAGCAGGTAGAAGGTTCTAAAGATAAGTTAGCTAGGATTGCTATGATTTTCTTCTGCACCTGAAATAGTTGATAAAGGTTTGCTGAACTTAAAGCAAAGAGTGCATTTGTACTAAACATGAATGTTTCCACCAACCGCCAGGCAACTACTCTGCTCTGTTCCCAGTCCCATGACTGCTGGCCGGGCAACACTGCTATGTACCTAGTACTGTGCTATGTGATAGAAAAAAAAGATAGAAATGGAACCAAAATACACACTTCTTCTTTCCAAAGATTTTTCAACTAGCAATAAAGAATAATATTATTTTTAAATTATGTTTAAATTAAATAATCTAACACACAACTTTATAAAGTAATGCACACTAGCTGCGTATTTGGTCAAGTTCTAAGCTTTGAGGGATCACCAATTAATGGTTTGAGGGGAAAAGGGAAAATCATGTGGGCTTCCTCAAAGGAGGAAGGTTTTAACCTTCTTTTTTTTTCTGCTTATGTGGTGCTGAGGAATCGAACCCAGGGCCTCATGCACACAAGGCAAGCGCTCTACCACTGAGCCACCCTCCCAGCCCCAGAACTATCTTTTTTTTTTTTTGGGTCCGGTCATGGGGCCTGAACTCTGGGCCTGGGCGCTGTCCCTCAGCTCTTCAGCTCAAGGCTAGCACTCTACCACTTGAGCCACAGCACCACTTCCGGCTTTTTCCTTTTTGTTTATGTGGTACTGAGGAATCGAACCCAGGGCCTTAAGCATGCAAAGCAAGCGCTCTACCACTGAGCCACCTTCCCAGCCCGGTTTTAACCTTCTTGAGAAGTATATTCTAACTTTCTCTAATCTTGTACATGCTTCCCTGAAATAATAAAAAAAAAATTATAAAAGCTCAAGCAAAGCAACATAGAGAGGTGAGGAAAGGGGAAACAGACCTGTGGCAGCGTGACAAGCATTGAGTTTAAATCTTTTGTCCATGTCAGTTCATTTAACATCAGTCTTAAAAATATCCATCAGGTGTAGATTTTCACTGGGGGAAGCCCGGGGTCGACCTTCCTGCTGGAGTAAGATGCACAGACGAACAGAGGTGCTTCCCGCCCCCCGCCCCCATGTGGGGCACTCGCTGGATTCTCCCGCTGACCTAACAAGGGCTGAGAAGCAAGCCGGGCTTCGGTCGGTGATATAGGAAGGACACCTAGCAGAGCCAGCACTGATAGGTTCCAGGGAATTCACCCTCAATATCCTCACCAAAGAAAACACAAGCACCATTGATTACCTACTAATAACCATTTTATGACACATTTTATATTTAGAAAAGGGCACTGGGAGAGAGCGGTTATTATTTCTCTAATGCAAAGCAGCTGGGGCTGACAGAGGTAAAGGAGACTTTATGGGTGTGGCTCTGAAAATCTGTGTTTTCCCGGAAGGTTTTGAGCCAGGGCCAAACCAGACCCAAAAGTTCCCATCCAACCCTGTCTCAACACATGACTTTCATTAACAAAATTGCATTGCTCTTTTCTGCAGAAAGTGGTGCCATTACTATAATAAAAACATGTCTATTACAGATCAATTGCCACCTACATGGTGGTGAGAAGGACTGGGGAAGGGAGGAGAGGGGCCGCCACTGGGAAGAACAAAGAAAGTGTGGCTCATTCTCTAGGCCTCCTTCCGAGGCCTGGGGCTGGACAGATGGAACTTGTACCTGTAGCACCCTCGGCCTGGGCTAATCTCCTGATGACAGAACTTGGCCCATCCCCCAGCAGGCACCTGGTCGGTGGTGGCCAGCACCAGGCCGCCAGCCGGCCTCCCTCCGGCGACACTCTCTGGACTCATCCTGAACGAAGGTTTACTTCCTGGCTTGGCTGTCGCGTTCCACCCTAATAAATGTCATGCCATTTCTAGCCTCAAGCTCGGTTTTTTAAATGTAATTTGAATTTCCTGCCTTGGCCACGGGGTCATGGTAGGTCCGATGCTCTGATTCTCATCTGGTATGCTCACTTGGCCTGTCTGACCCAGGCCGACTCTGTGCCACCACCCGGAGTTCAGTCCGCCCGCGCCTGGCAGCCAGCCTGCTTCAGCCGGCCTCCTCCGCAGGGTAGAAGACATGGCCCATCCCCGCTTCACACTGCCTTCCCATCCCCCTCTGCCATCTTGGTGTCCTTTTCTCCGCATACTTACGATCCTTCACCACTTAGGTACATGAAGATTAGCTGGGGGAGGGAAGGAAAGGCACTGCAGAGAACTTGCTTCAGCAAAATCGATTCCTCTAAAGCTAAATGAGCCAAGAATCTTCATTACTTTGCTAGTTGATTCTAAGGTCGGAAGAACCTGGGATACAGTTGGAAATGCACCACCTTAAACCACTTGACACATGTTGGGTGGTAAGTGGTGAGCTTCAGGAGTAATGGCCTTTTGCATCTGTGCGACACATAACCCTTTCCGAGCAAGAGCGCACACGTGTGTCCTGTCTGTCCTTTACTTATTCACCCCACCATTAAGGATAATGTTGTGGCCACTTCATAATGAGGACACTGAAGCCCAGAGCATGGGAATTTCCCAGGTGCTGAGTTGGGATCTTGGCATCGATTCCGGTGTCCCAGCCGGAACATGGCTCCTGCCTACCCCAGCCCACTGGAGACCAGCAGATGTCAAGACTTCACCTGCCCATCAACGATCCATGAAACCTCATCGTTCGGGTGTGTCAGCCATCAGATGGCCCCTGTGGCTTCCTGGCAGAGAGCCTTCGCCTCCTGCCACCACTCCTCACTGCTCTCAGTACTCACTGGCCTGCTGGTCCTTCTGACACACCAGGATCACTCCTACTTCAGGCTCTTTTCATGCTCTCTTCTCTCTGCCTAGAATGTTCTTCCTCCAGTGATCTCTGGACCTCACTCCCTTCTCTTGGTCAAATCCTTACTTATGTAAGGACACTATGTTCATGAAGCCTTCCTGAACTTAATATTGCTGCTTCCTGCCCCCAGCACCACACACACACAACTACTACTACTACTATCCTTTCCCTACTTATTTCTTCCCTCTGCTTCTCACCTAGTTAATAGTTTCCTCAGTTTTTTTCATGATGTCTCTCCCACTCCAAATGAGATCCAGGATGATATGAGGATTACAGCTGTCTGTCCAACACCTGGCTCAGCAAAAAGCTCGCAAATAAACGAAGGTGTTGAACAACGCCGTCTCTACCTTCCTTTACCTCCCTACCACTTCACCCAGGGCAGTTCCTTCCCCGCTTCTCCTAAACCTCAGGAAAGTGTCTGCCCTAAGCAGACTGTCATGCAGACTCTTAAAGGATGAGAATCATGTGCTAGCCAGCACCTCTGTCCCCTGGCTGGTATTTGGGATGGAATCCAGTGACTATGACAGGCTTGAGACCTCTCTGCTGAGACATTAGAAGTTACTTGGGGAGGGGTATGTGCATTGACTCCACTCTTTCCCTAAATGAGAATCTACTCTGTGGGAAGAATTTCAAGCTATAGATGATAGGGAAGAAATGACCTGGTAGTGGCCCGGTAAGCAACCTGTGGCGAGTTCAGAAGTGTAACCAGGAGAGTGGCCTCAGGAAGATGGGCTTTGGAGCCAAGCAGAGGTGAATCCTGGTTTTCCTCCCTCGTGCTCTGTCCACACTTGCCAGTCAATGTCTGAGCTTCTGTTTCCTTGTCTGAGAAACAGTGACAACCCCTCC
This sequence comes from Dipodomys ordii, assembly GCF_000151885.1. Taxonomy (NCBI): domain Eukaryota; kingdom Metazoa; phylum Chordata; class Mammalia; order Rodentia; family Heteromyidae; genus Dipodomys; species Dipodomys ordii. The sequence goes on from NW_012267224.1 coordinate 1,818,877, forward strand.
TGTATAGGTGAACATTAGCAAACAACCTTTTTTAAAGACCTAGCAGTGAACAGGTACTCAGTCCATGGTAGTTTTATTAAATACTGGTCCCTGATTTTAAAGATATTTGAGAGAGAAAATTAACATTCAAGAAATAACTTCAGAAAACATCTACAACATGATTGGTGCAGTAGTGCAGGTGCAGAGTCCTTGCCAGCATAGCTACAGAAGCTTGGAAGGGGGGAAAATTATCTAGAATAACTCTTGAAGGACATGGGACTCAAAGAATGAGAGATTGGGAGGCCAGAGGAGAGCAGTGTTGGCTGGGGCCAAGCGGAACAGTCTGTTGGTGAAGAGAACTGTCTGGGAGAGTGGACATTATTTAAATTTATGCTAACTTCCGTGCTGAGCCGAGGACTCTATTTCTTTCAAGCAGAAGAAAATACCACAAATGGGGAGAAGAGTCAGAATACTGAGGTCATTTAGGCCACATCACAGCTGCTTTGGGTGGCCATCGAGTCCACTCTGAGTGTCTAACAACCACAGGGGGAGGAAACCGAAGGCGTGCTGTCTTTTCTGTCACGGGGGGGGGGGGGGGAGAGGAATCTCTTCTCCTCATATTGGCCTGCCAAGCAGACTTCTCACTGGATTCATTTGAAAACTTTACACCTTCAGCCACAATTACTATATATTAGACAGTGATTATTAGAGTCCTTGTATTAAAGAGGGAGCTACCAGTCTGAACCTGGCCAGACAGGAGTACAGGGTGACACAGTCCCAGTTTCATTTCTCTGGTGGTTGGAGCTGTGTCCCCGGCCTCCTCTGCCTTGGGCCTGGTGTTGAGTTCTTAGTCTTCTTGCTGCTCTTCTGGGAAAGTCTGACCTCCTCACTGTGGCCTGGAGGGCTACGGGGCTCCACCTCTGGAGGTTCCTTTGTTCCCTTCCCAATCAGCTACTTCCAGCCACAGTGGTTCTTAGAAAAGATGCTGATGTCTCTGCCCTCTCTAAGTCATGCCTTGCTCACTCTGTTAAGAGGGCTGCACCCCAAAACTTTCATGTGGCTGCTACCTCCAAGTTCTGCGAGCCTCAGACGACTGTCACTTCTCCACATAGATCTGCTCTGCCAGCCTCCCCCAAAGAGGCTTCTCTGATGTTCTCCAGCTCATCTCTAGCAGCCTTCCTTTGTAACATGACCCTTTATTCATAAACTTAACTGTGTATCAGTGTCTCCCCAGACAGAGTGCCAATGAACAGAGAGCCTGGCTGCTTTTCCTCCATCGTGTCCCTAGGCCCCGAGACAGCACCTGAAACCCACGTGCTCAGTGAATGGAAGAGAAATGACAAATGGAAGAGAGGCGGGGAGGGAGGAAGGAAAGGGGGAAGGAAGTATAGGAAGGCAAGCTGCTGAATCTTGGCTGCCAGGTTTTCCTACATTGAATTTTAGCTTTAGAAAAAATCATCCAAGAAGATATTCTTTCTAGAAAAGTCAAAGAACCCCAAATGACACTGAGCTCCAAGGAGAAACAGCAGAAAGATGGCTCACAGATCCCTCTGCAGAGGAAGTCAGATTTCTCCCAAAAGCTCTTTCGGGATGGAGCCAGGTCTGTTCTTGCTGCAGTCTTTGGCAATGGTGGGGGTGGAACACAACACACAGAGGATACTGGGGTTCTTTTTCTACCCCTTCCATTTCCATTCCAAAAGTAAAGTCTCCCAGCAGGATGAAAACATGCCTCCAGTCCAAAGGAACCAAAGAGTACTACGTGGTGTAAGGGAGACACTGTCTGGATATGGACGAAAAAAACCCACCAAGTCCCTTCCTTGGCCCTTTCCTGTTACCAGGGCCTCACTCGCACCACTGCAGAGCTAAGGGCCGGAGGCTCTCTTGAAGCAAAGCTTCCACCCTGTCCCTCACAGAGAAGCGCCAACCCGAGGAGGCCACCCACCAGTGCCCGCAGCCCAGACTGAACTGAAGGCTTATTATCAGAGCCAGTCCTCCTCTGTTCCCTTTGGTTTCCTCTTTATATCCCACACTCTTCGGCAGCTCCAAATGGGCCACATGATGCCCAAACCCAAATTCCAACTCTCAGTCTGTCCTTCTCTACAGCCACCTGGAGCTAGGCACACAAGCAGCGAGTTCTCCTCCTAGACACCGGGGCAGGGTGGCCACAGACGTAATTGCTGTGGGTGGGTTGCCTGTCAGGCTGAGACCTGGAGCAGAACCATTCCTAGCCTGGGTCTATAAACCAAGTGAGCCGCACTCATCGTGTTCCACCAGGAATCGCATCGTTCCTTCTCACCGCCTGTCCTGTTCGCCAAACCATGATTATCTAATGTTTGTCTTTATACTGGCACATTTTGTTAAGCAATAATATCTCAAAGCGCGCAGGCCTTCGATTTATTTTTTTTTCTAGTGTATGTTCAAAAACAAAGTAACAATTATTTGGGTACTTGTGGCTCATGTCAATAATCTTAACTACTCAGCAAGCTAACATCTGGAGAATCATGGTTTAGGAAAGCCTAAACAAAAGAGTTGATGAGACTCCATCTCCAAAAACTGGGCCGGAAGAGCAGCTTCAGTGGTAGGGCTCCAGTGCGTTCTTGCAAGCTAAACAAGCATGAGGCCCTGAGTTCCACACCCAATACTAGCAAATATATACCTAATATATGGGCATTGGGATATATCATGGATTAATTCAATGAGCTCTTAAATGAGTTCTTCTAACACAGGAATCTAGGCACAATTCTCCAACACAGAGGAATTCCTTTAATCCCGCCGACTATAAGGTGTGGTTGGGATTTTTTAATCACATTCAGAGTCCTCAGATCTCCTGCTGACCCAGGAGCCCCCAAGGGAAAAGGCCAATGCTTTGCAGGACTTGACTGTCAAGTCTTTTGGCCTCTGTTCTGGATCCTCTCTAACACGAGATGCTTGGAACAGAAACATTAGAAGCCAGAGGTCTGTGGGCATTAGGGAAACAGAGATCTGGAAGGGCACGGGCTAGTAGAAGATACACGCATGATGAAATGTTCCTTAGAGTGTGGCAAACGCCTTGAACCTTCCTCAGCTGTGAGTCCTGACTGCTTTGCCGGGCTCAGTTCACAGGGGAGGCTTTGCTGACTTCCATGCGGCGGATCTATGGGAAGATATTGCAGGGGAACGGCAGAACAAAATTGATTCACTCGGTGTTAGGGAAAACCAACCACAGCTCTAACGAGCAAGTTGTCCAAAAACTCAGGTGTTCTTGGTGAGGAGGAGCATCCAGAGTAGTCAAAAGCCTATTCAGAATTCTGAGAAAGGCGAATCCGTATCAGTCATTATAAAGAGGATAGTCACCGTGAACACAGGGCATTGTGAGGCCTGAAGATGTCCCAGTAAGTAGTCACGTGAGGATGGGGTGCGTTGCAGTACACACGTGAACACCACCTGCTGACCAGACACGAGAGCCACACTGTACACGCGGGGCCTCCTGATGACCAAGAGAGGCAGCATCATGGAGAGGGAATCCTCCTTAACCTCTAGGAACACTGCCCCTGGTCAGGGGACCTGCCCTGTCCTGGTAAGGACCAGCATCTTGCCACCCATCTGCTTGCACCTTTCATTGGTTGAACGAAACCATTTACTGACTTAACCTCACTGGCGTTTACTCCAGCCATCGATGTCACGGTATACTTCCTTTTCAAGTACGTGTGGAATAGTAACACCAATAGCTCCTACCCTGGTTTCATTCTGGATTCTCCATCTTGCTCGCTCATCACAGTGACGTCGGCCTCCTTGATGCAGCTGATGGTCCTGCCTCTCTCCCCTCCACAGCCACTGATGTCCACAGATCCTCGAAAGTCTCAGCTCAAAAGGCATCTTCACAGCGAGTCCAACCCTGCAGACCATGTCTGAAGTACAACCCACTTCCCTTCTACTGAGAAAAGTCCCTCCCCGCCTTCAGAATTAACGTGCCAAGCTGGGCGCCAGTGGCTCAAGCCTGTCATCCTAGCTACTCAGGAGGCTGAGATCTGAGGATCGCGGTTCAAAGCCAACCAGGGCAGGAAAGTCCGTGAGACTCTTATCTCCAATAAACCACTAGAAAACCGGAAGTGGTGCTGTGGCTCAAGTGGTAGAGCGCTCGCCTTGAGCTGGCCCAATCCCAGAGTTCAAGCCCCATGACTGACAAAAAATAAAAAGAATCAACATGCCAGCATTTAATTATCTCTATCTATTTATCACTCGTGGTCTGCCTTACACTATCCTTCTACCACACATTAGAGTTGAAAGCACAAGGGAGAAAAGGATCTAATCATTTTGCCCGGTAATTCCCCGCCTCTTAGGACGTGTCTGCCAGCATACAGGAGATCCTCAAAAAGCATTTGCGGAAGGACTAAATAAACCATTTGTAAAGACTGGGCAGAGAATTAAGTTGATTTGAAGTATGTGTGGCCTACCTGTGAATATGGCAGGGTGAAACACAGGTCCTCTGACTTTGACCTTCACCCTCCAGCCTGGCCCTTCCTAGCACACTTGCAGAGCTCATACCCTGAAAACCTATATTCCTTTTGGTGGGAAGGGGCAGAGGTCTGAGATAAGGGTCTTGCTATGTAGGTCAAGCTAACCTCCTGTTTCAGAGTGCTGAGATTAGCTATCCACCTCCACAACCAGCTAAGCTATATTGTTTTATTTTTTAAAAATACATTGTTAGATGTGTAAGTGGCAAATATAGCACTCTTTTTAGCTGGTGCTCTGAAAGTTAGGAACCATCCAAAGTGGCACGGGGATCGTGTTCTCCAAAATAAGGTGGAGTTCTGAGATAGTTTGACTGGAGAGGTCGCTATTGTCTCCAAATGTTGGATTACGTTCATTATTACTATGCAATTAAGTTTCAGCACCTTTTTAAAAGCTAGTCAAGAATGTGAGAAGGGATCTCAAATTTGTAATTCTTTCCTAGGAATTCTTTCCTATGTTTTTATCATTATGTTACAAAAGACCAAATCATCTAAGGTCTTAGGCTAAGTAAGCCATTAAATGCCTGTAGCTTTCAATGTCCTATACACAGAGAACAGTGTTGCTGTGTCCTAACCAGGAGAAAGTGCTGCTTCTGTGAGCAAAGTACATGCTACAAAACTTGGGCCACAGGGAAGCTAATGAGCTCAGCAGGAAAGAACAATTAGCAGAGCAGACCAGTCTGGGCTGTGTTTGCATTCCGACTGCCAACTCTAATGTTTAAACTCCTGTCTGTGTTTATTGTAGGCATTAGTGCCTGTCAGTTCTTCATTTCTCAACTGGGACCCAAGCTCAGTCAACATTTTCACATGGGAGCAGCAAAAGCACAGCGTGGCACATGCTTATGTGCTTCTGCACAGACAGCAATGGTATGCTATCATAGAGAATCGATCTCACCTGGCTGTCCCTGCGGCCATGTGTGACTACATCTCTGGCTACGGCTGCTGAAACCAGGCAGACACCTGCCCCCAAGCTCCTTGTTTCTGAGACAAGTGGTTGGTCTTTGCTTGTGGTTGGAACTAAGGCGATGCAAACGTAAGACCTTGAGTACAGTCATCATGGTTCCATTATGCTGCAGAGAAGATGGGCAAGCACCCAGGGAGGGAGAACACACTAGCTGTAGAGAAAGTAGAGATGAGAGAAGGCCTGCGCATTCTCCAGTTCTTGGCTCTATGCCCTTCAGAGCCCCATGGTTCTTGGATCCCAGGAGCTACCTTGCCATCTTTCTGTTGTTGCTGAATCCCTCCCAAGCTGGATTCTTGAAACAAACAGCCTATGCTACAAATTAATGCCCATAATGACAGCAAACAAGATGACATTGTGCAAAAGAATTAAAAATAGGGTGCAGTAGCACAAGCGCAGGTACTCTAGAGGCAGAGACAGAAAAATGACTTGAGCTCAGCAGTTCTAAGCCAGTCTGGGCAATACAGCAGGACCTCTATCTTAGAGGGAAAGGAATAGAAGAGAAGAGAAGAAGGTGTGGGGAAGAGAGGAGAAAAGAAAGAAGGGGAACCGAATACAAGAAGAAAGGGAAGACATTGTACAACCTTTATGGGTTTTCTCATTATTTTTCCTCATTCATGTAGTCATTTTTAAGTAAGTTCTAAAATTCTTCAGAAAGAATTTGAATGCAATAAACCTCATAATTGGCTTCTAGGCTCTCCTACTTATCCCGCCCCTTCTCCAAATCATCCTGACCTTTCTTTCTTCCCTTAGCACATGGCTTATCAAAGTATTCCCCAAGTCAGAATTTTGACAAGGTACTACTGCCTTTAAAACTCAAGACTGGAGGAACATAATCCTTCTACATCTACAATCCTAAATACACAGGGGGCAGAGGTAGAAGGATCCAGCTTGACTTAAGGAAAAGCAGATCCTACCTGAAAAAAAAATAATAATAACGAAAATAAACAGATTGGGGTGTGGTTCAGGTGGGACACAGCACTTGCCCAGCAAGCCTGAAGTTCTGGGTTTAAACCCCAGAAGGGAGAGAAGGAGAGAAAAGAGAGTAAAAAAGAGAGAGAAAGAGAAAGAAAGAAAGCTAGTTAGCCCTGGGGCTGTGGTACACCTCGGTGTTAAAACATGTCCTTAGCACAGCCATGCTCGAGCATATGCAAAATAAAAATCAAATAATGAATTAAAATTAAAGCAAAGCTTGCTTCTCCTCATGACATTGATGACAGCCTGGCCTCCCTCCTCCCGCCTCTCCGGCTCTTTGTCCCACACTCAGCCCACTCATCTCTTAGAAGAAGGGCTCTCAGCGCTCCATGACCCTTCAGCCAGGGACTAACGCTCCCCAGGTCTACGCTGGCCAATAGGGCAGCCCCTGGTCACATGCCGTACTATACATTTACATGAGGGAAAATTGGAGGTCTAGTTCTTCAGTCACACAAGCCCACACTTTCCGGGTTGGGTAGCAGTTGTGTGGCTCGCGGCTGCATGGATAGAGAGCAGCCCAGCATGTAAAGGATGACATAAAGGACACACTTGCTAAGGAATGCGTTCCTCCCAATCCTAACTGCCACCTTCCTCTGACATGGAAGCTAGACAGATCCTCAATCCAATTCTAGAGTCACTCATTTCCATTTATTGTGTTAATTAGGCATCTAGACTTGAGATATTGACTAGAATGTCCACTGCTCACTAGCTCTCAAGCAATTCACTTAGCCGGAGGGATTTTCTTCATTTGCAAAACTGAGTTGATGACCATACTCATCCAATAGCTTAGTTGCACGAAAGAAGTTGCTAATATATGAATCTGTGGGTAGCCTTCATGCTCATAAAGCCTTAGCCCAGAACCTGACACCATCTAAGCTTCTCACAGTGCTAGCAGCACACAGAGCAGCTGCTCTGACCTCCCGTCAGGACTCAGATACAAACCCCAACTAGCTTGCCAAGATTCTTCATGAATACAAGATGCAAGTCTAATTCACCTCTGTACTTCCCAGGATGCTTAGGAAAGTATCTGCCACATATGTCAGACCTTGGAAATATACATACCAGGGGCCTCTACAAGGCAGTAACAGCCACCAGCAAACAGTCTGAGGATCCAGACAATGATCTGGAATGACCTGCATGGAACCATCTGGTCACTATGTGTCAGGTGCATGTGTATTTTGTGCACGTGCATCAGCAGCGTGTGGCTCTTACAACTTCATGCCTCTTGAAACTTGGGTTATTTTGCCCCATCTGAGAGGTTTCCCTATTTATAAAATGAAAAGCTCGGATGGGCTTCAAATGGTCCTTCCCCTGGCAGATCTGTCATTTAACCAGTCCTATGGTTCATCACGATGAAATTTTAAGCCCAGTTGTTGATTTTTTAAAAGGAAATTTGTGCTCACAGAAGAGATATTTCCTTCTAAAAATATATTCTTCTGTGAGCACAAATCTTTGCCCACTATACCCCCCTCTGCAGGTCCCGGGTTTCTTCTCCATCCAAGGAATTGTCCAAATTGAAGTCAAACAGAATAAGATACATATCACATACCCTTCAGTGGCTGCTCTTTTAGTATTACATGAAGAGTCCAAGCACATTTTCTATGCTCATCAATAATTACCTAAAGAGCATTGGAAAATGAGTGTGTTAAGATGTCTATATAGGCTGGTACAGGTGGCTTACAACTGTAATCCTAGCTACTCAGGAGGCAGAGATCTGAGGATCATGGTTTGAAGCCAGTTGGGAAAATCCCTGTGAGACTCTTTATCTCCAATTAACCACTCAAAAATCAGAAATGGAGCTGTGGCTCAAAGTCTAGAGCACTGGCCTTGAACAGAAGAGCTCAGGGACAGTGCCCAGGTCCCGAGTTCAAGCCCCACAACTGACAAAAATAAATCTATTTAAAAAATAGCAGGACAAAAAAAAAGATAAAAACAATAGCAGGACATTTTAAGATAAAACGCCTAATGTGCTTTGGCCTTCACTCTCTCGTCAGAGGAGTAAGACTTAGATCTTGCCATTAAAAAAAAAAAAAAACTAATCTAGCCAGGCACGGGTGGCTCACGCCTGTAATCCTAGCTTCTCAGGAGGCTGAGATCTGAGGATCGCTTGTCAAAGCCAGTCTGGGCAGGAAAGTCCATGAGAATCTTATCTCCAATAAACCACCAGAAAACCGCAAGTGTCGCAGTGGCTCAAACAGTAGAGCGCTTGCCTTGAGCCAAAGAGCACAGGGACAACGCCCAAGGCCAGAGTTCAAGCCCCATGATTGACAAAAAACTAATCTAAGAGTAAATGAAGCTGGTAGTATAGTGGATTTTCTCTGCAAAATACCATGTCAAGATCTCAATCTGAGCCTGATCAACTGATAGTGATAGAAAAACAATGGAACACCTAGAGAATAATTTAATAAGGAAGAGAAATAAGATCATCTGGGTAGGATGATGCCCAAGGAAAGAGGGTTTTTTTGGTTCTTTTTTATGCATAACCAGAAAAGTGTATGTTGACAAGAGTAGAGTGAATCTGGGGATGGCTTGTGTATGTGAACTTTCAGACAGGCCCTGAGTTCCAAGCATAGGGCAGGAGCCTAGCTAGTCACAGGGTAGCTGTCACAAAAGTGTAACGACAAGTTAGAATGAGACAAGTCTAAGGCATCCACCATCTGGAAGCCAGCAATCTAGACAACAGTTGGACAGGACGTGGCTGCAGCCAGGCCAGCTGCCTTGGGCAGAGAATCATGGGAATGAATGTGCCCAAAGGATCATGGGAGTGCATAGAACACAGCGCCCCCATTGCATGTATCCAGTAGTGGGATTACTTATACACAGGGTAGTTCTATTTTTTTGAGCCAACTATCTGCCCAGTGGTTTTTAAAGTCTTCTGTCTGAGCACATTACTTGTGGCATGATAAGAACTATGACATCATATCAACTCAAATTACACAAAACTAGACTCTCCTAGTTTCTTAAATAGACATTTAGATACTAGACATTTAGCCAGGCAAGCGCCTTCATATTCTACCTCAGTTTTCCTTAAAGCTAAATCTCCCAGCACCATTTCATAGGTGGTGAAACACATTCAGGGGAACCATGGGGTATGTCAATGCTCCTTGACCAGTTAGAGACCAAGACAAGATCTGAACACAGTTTCTACTCCTTCGGAAATCTGTGTTCATTCTCCAGCAACACAATGCATTTGAACAAGGTAGGCACTGGGTAAATGTTTGCTGAGTTATTTGAACAAAAGACTGCTCTTTCAGAGAATCGAGGGGCCCCAACGCCCAGCTCATGAGCAAGGTGGCATCCTCCCCATGGAAAGGACCATGGCAGCAGACTGCTTTCCCTACACATCAAAGCGAGCCCTGGAACACTTATGGTTAGAAGATTGGATTTCATAAAAGTATTAAATTTATGTGTTTTGAACAGCATCACGGGGGGAGGCACCGTGGTTACAACTCTCTCATCTCGAAACAGACAGAGAGTAATTTCCTCCTCTGCTGGTTGTCAGCCTGGCTCCCAATCATTTCCCCCCAAAAGCTGGCAGAATTTCAATGACTCTAAAATTAATCTGTTGGGCAGAGTCTGTCCACTGCCTTGAAATTCTGGGAGCTTTGCTGTGGTCTCACACCCAGTGGAACAAGGTCAGGAAGTCAAAGGTAAAATTCAAATTATTCATCCAGTTGAGGAACCTCGGGTGACCCTGAAGAGATGCTTTTCTCCTGGTTTTATAATGAGGAACTTCACAATTACTTTGAATAGCATGATATGGCAAGGCATATATATGAGGTTCTTTTAAAAAATAAATATATTCCATGTTTATTTGAATTCCCAAGCCAGAAAGACATGTGAATCGATAAAGTGGCATGTGTAGCACAAAGGACATATACAGGATGCTAGGGTGACACAGAACCTGGGGTGACTTAGGCCAGAGACATTGGGAGGGACAATCGGGCAAAGCTTCTGCAGGAGATGTTGGTGAGATTAGACATAAGGAAAAGAGAAGTTGGTGAGTGTGGAGTAGAGCAGGCTTACAGACAAGGAAGACAATCAAGTAATTAAACTGCAAGCGGCCCCAACTGACTTATAACACTTAAAGTGTAATACCCATAATGGTAGAAAAATAGCTAGTAAGGAAAGCAAGGGCCAGGATCTGTAGAGTACCTGCATAGTATACTAAGGTATGCGGACTTAATGCCATACACACTGGAAAGCCATCAGAGGTTTTAATCAGAGGAGAACATCGGCCTGTTTGTGTTTCAGAAGCATCCTGGACGCCCTAAATCGCATTCACTAACTGCACAAGAGAGGACAGGAGAGACAGACCAAGGACAGAGCAGTGGTGAGAGGTGGGGTGACTACCATAAGACTCAGAACGATTTGTCAACAGAACCACGGTACATGGGGTCTGGGATTAGGGCTAACGCAATATCTGAGTTGCTGGTTCCGGTAGGTAGCTGTGGTGCTGGAAGTTCAGCACAGGTGGAGAAGAAAGGGGATTACAGAATGAGGTCCATACAAGTGTACCTCACTAGATGGGGGTTCACCATGGCCAACAGACAGGCATATCTTTGTGGATGACTATGGCTGATTTATCTGGGAATCCATCTAGAGAAAAATCCCAACACACACAAGGCTCTTGACAAGTGTTGCGAAATAGGAGAACCAAAAAGGATTAAGAGTCAGAAATCCCAGTTTGGGGAGTTAGTAATTCACCAAGTATGATGGTTAATTTTATATGTCTACTTGAGTAAGTGAGGGATGCCCTGGATTCTGGCAAAAAAAACATTCTTTCTGGCTGTGTCTGAGAGGATGTTTCCAGAAGAAATTATAATTTGGTTGAGCAGACTGAATTAAGAAGATGGGCTCCCACCAATGTGGGTGGACACCAGCCAGCTGATTGAGATCCGCACCGAAGAGGCAATGAAATGAAAAACTCTCCTGCTTGACCTGGGACATCCATTATGTGCCGCCATCATGCCTCCAAGGACTCCTGGTCATTGGCCTTGACGCCACATGCTCCAGGATTTACACCATCCTTTGCTGAAGTCTTTAGCCCTGACCCAGGTTATACTAACAACTTGCTGAATCCCTCAGCTTGAAGACAGAACATCCTGGGAATTGGACTCCATCATCACATGAGCCAATTTTACAAGCGATCCACTCATGTACATCTCTACATGAGCATATCCTACCGTCTCTGTCTCTGATACAGTGGCGTGCCCTCGTAAAGTGAGAGTGGCTAAAACTGAGAATGAAAGAAAGTCTAGCATAGGAAAGGAGCCAATAACAAGATCCTTAGAGAACCAGGTGAGGTGAGTGAGGAAGCAGGTGCGAGGAGACAAGAGGCTGAGGAAAACAGGAAGGTTGAAGGGGTGCAGACACCAAAGATGCGCTTTTGAGAAAGGCCTCCATGAGCCCTCAGGGAGACTCTGTAGGACCCACTTTAGAAAGGAGCTGGGATCCAGAATTCCCTGGGATGTAACATGGAGGTAAGGAGAGAGAAATGGGGGAGTTAGGGAGTGTCGGACCAAAGGGGTGATATTACAGAGCAGGAAGCTCTCATTACATGGCCAGAAGGTCAAATACGGAAACACAGAAGCATCATGACCTTCATTGTCTATCCTCTTTTCCATCTCCTACTCACTGATAATCACCTACATTAGGTTTCCCGGCTCACCTTGCAGTCCAGAGATGACCATGTGACTTTGGTCTCATCGGACATGCTCCTTCTACCCAGCAGGAAAGTGCCTGGAATGTAGGGAACACGAAAAAGGCCACCTGTGGCAGGGATCTTAGCAGCACTGTCCTGCGTCCATCATAAATCTGGGGGCCACTACATGGCCTCCCCAAACCATCCATAGGTGTGTGTGCGCCGAGTACTGCTCCAGCTCACACCATCAATACACACAGTCAGGCCTCTGGCCTTCCCTCACAGGCTCTGAAGGCAACTCGATGAACACCTGTCTGTCTGGTCCACCTCGCAGTGGACTGTGATGTTGCCATGCTCAGAGCTTCCAGAGCTCCGCATCTTGCTCTGTTGGGGGGAGGGGGAAGTTACATCCTTCCTTCTGCCATAGCACCTACCTATTTCTTTAGGGAGTTATATAGAACACAAGAAAAAATAAAACAAAAGGTGCATCTCTTTAGGCTTTCAAGTTGAAGATGTGAGAGGAATGGATTGGATTTAGAACATAGTCTGTGGGAAAAGAACATAGGCAAGAAATCTCTCTCTGTCTCTGTCTCTGTCTCTGTCTCTGTCTCTCTCTCTCACACACACACACAATCTGTACTCTAGAAAACTATAGAGTCAGAAAGAAAGTGAAGGGCTCAGAGATGAAGAAAAGAAAAGAAAGGAAACAGGACACTCCTGACATAGATCCCATGAAGGTAGTCAATTGTAAGTCAATCTGAGAAGACAGGTCGATCTAATCTTCAGCCCAAATAAGAGCCTGGTGGCAGTGCTTCCCAGGAGGCCGATCCTCGAGGACAGACGGTGTTTGGAACACGTAAGCAAATGCCATGGAGACATGCTGGCTCTACCTCTCACTCCCGAGCCTCTCGTTCATTCTTCAGTCTGGTAGTCCTAGAGAAGGATTTGCTCTGGAGCTGACTAACTTGGCTAGAGAAAGTAAATCACAATGAATGTTCTCTGCGCTTCCATTTAAGGATGAGGCAGAGGAAAGAAACCCACGGTAAGTACTAAGCACTAATTTTAGTAGTATTAAATCTAGGGCCCTGTGCTGGATTCTGGGAGAGAGGGGAGCAAGGGAAGTAAAACCTTGGAGAAGGACCAGATCTCTCCTCTAGGAGCCTCCTATGTTGGAATGGATCTACAGAGAGCAGAGTCAGCTTGCTGGGTAAGTCGGATGGAACTCTACTTCACAGGGCGTGGATCCTGAAGTCAGAAAGCAGGGGGGAAATGCTGACAGTGTAATAAGCACCCTTTAAAGACAAGGTATCTGTGGCCTGAGAAGCCAGCCGACCCCAGGGGTGAGCTCGGCTTCCAGCTCCTCTTTCACTCCACTGGACATGCAGGCAAGCAAGGCCACCTACCCTGTCTATGTAGCCTTTCTCCTTCTCCTTCTCACACTCTTTTATCAAGTACATGGAGTTAGATCTATGTGCTAAATGCTTACAGAATGAGACTCATTAACTCACCAAAGCCAAGCAGGGAGAAGTTTAGGAACAAGGTTCAAGTCTGGTGTTGTCTGAATTTTAATCCAGGATTGTCACTGGCACCAGGCAGTAGCTAAGCTATCCCAGACCACTCTCTCAGCCTGTGTAAGCTCAAAGAACTCTGCTGATGCTCCTTGGAATCCCAGACTACCACCCAAGGCACCACAGATCTGAGCTCTCTGGGGCCACAGGGCTCAAGGATTTGAGCTGAGCTGAATTGAGAGGTCATCTGGACAAACAGTGGAGTTGGCAGCCAGCTGGTGGGGTACCATTCATTTTCCTGGGTTGTGTATGTTATAAAGAGCTTATCAAGGAGTGTTTACAAATGGGGAGACCTTGCTGGTTTTAACAGATTAACTATCACATATTGGTTGAGTGACCTGACAGCCCATTTACATGAGCAGTTAGTTTATACTTGGCTCTCTTCCTGGACGGTAGGCAGATACAGAGGCCACCGGGTTGACAGGGAGGAGGCTGGCCGTGCCCACAGCTTCCATTAAGCAGTTAAGCACCTAGAATGCAGCCACAGCTCACACTTCACTATCCTCCAAATGGACAGAAAACATGCCATGCATCGCTACCTACGGTGCCTTACTGAATGGCTCCAATCAGAGGCACAGTCAAATGAAATGTCAGCCAAGATTCGAGGTCTTAACTAGGCGGGGCGACCCCAGGGCCACCCTGATTACATTTCTGATCCCAATTAGAAGAATCTGCCCCCAGCAAAGTTAATGGGCAGCGCAAGTGCCGTCATTTATGTCAATGGCTCTCACTTCTTGGCCTCATTTACCACTCTAAGAAGTAGGTATTACTCTCTTTCGGGGCAGCGACTGAACTACAACGGTGAGGCTGCAGGTCGAGTTCACTCAGCTCTGTGGGGTCTGGCTCTAGTTAGGCTGCTATCACAGAGAACCAAAGCATGGATGATTTCTATAGAATACAGGTTGATTCGCTTGTGATTCTGGAGGATAGGCGGTGCAGCGGTCCAGTGCCAGCAGCAGCAAGGACCCTGGTGCCATGTCATTGCTGAGTGGAAGCCAAGGGACAAGTGGGGACGCGAGAGAAAAGCACCCTTGTTATCAGGAAGCTGCTCTCATGAGGGGGAAGCCGTCACGATCTAGTCATCTGCACTGCCACCATGGCAACGAACTTTCACCCTGCACTTGCAAGGCTCATTCAAGCCACAGAAGCCAGTCTTTAACACATATTCTTCTCACCTGTGGCCTAACCCAAGCTCTCCTAACCTTCCTATGAGCATTGTGGGCCTGCCCCGGAGGGAAGGAGGGCAACAGTAGTTGGGGTCGGCAGTACACAGACAAATCAACTAGTATATTATTTGCATGTATGGGATTATCACAGTGAAATCTCCCACACTGTAGAATATATGGTAATAAAAACATGATCCAGCCAGGCACCAGGGTCTCACACCTGTAATCCTAGCTACTCAGGAGGCTGAGAGCTAGGATCGTAGTTCAAAGTCTGTGAGACTTACCTTCAATTAACCACCTGTCCTACGTCCATCACGAATCATTCCACATTCATTCTGAGGCTGGTTACATGGCATCTGCAAAGCATCTGCAGGTATGGACAGCGTACTGCTCCTGCTGGCACCATCACCACACACAGTCAGGCCCCTGGCCCCTGGCCTTCCCTCACAGGCTCTGAAGGCCGCTCAACGAACACCTGTCCGGTACATCTCTCCAAAACCAGAAGTGGAACTATGGCTCAAATGGCTGGGTGTAGCCTTGAGCAAAAGCAGCTCAGCAACACTATCCAGGCCCTGAGTTCACGGCCCAGGACAAGCATACACACACACACACACACACACACACAAACAAAACCCTCAACCAGAGAGCGTGTTGAAAAGGCAGGCTCATAGAGACAGACCGTGTGTCTGTAGTTCCATCCTAGAAGCTGCATTCCAATACAGAGCAAGTGTACAGATTCACTTCCTTTCAGAGCTGCAGGAAGTCTCCTTCCTTGCAGGAGTGAACGCAGAAGGTTGGTTCTCCGGTAAGGAGTCTCATTTCTTCTTTCTCAGGCCTTCCTAGGCTCCTGATGGCTGGCAGCTGTGTGGGCAGAACCTTTTGGATATCTACCTCCCAGCCATGCTCCATTCTCTACGATGTGATTGTCAGTGAAGACTAAAACACAACCCCTCCCCCCAACACACACACAAGGGGTGAGACGTGGACAGTCTAAACAAGGGTCTTAATCCAAGATAAGCCATTGAAGCTCCCGGGAGGGTGCACAAGTACCCATATACGCAAACGTGCTTGTGAAACAGGGCTCCAATTAGGCCCAATTACATCACCTGTAAGGAAGGAGGAGAGGTAGATATCAACATACCTTCTTAGGGGCTCCCCATCTGCTCCAAGCCAGAGCTGAGAATCATTGGCCCTAATCATTGGTCTACAGTAACCATTTGATAAAATTCTATCCGGCAGAAGAATAAGAACTCTTTGTGGAGTTCTTTTCTCTTTACTTTAAAATGAAATGGGGGGAGGGGGAGCTGGGAAGGTGGCTCAGTGGTAGAGTGCTTGCCTTGCATGTGTGAGGCCCTGGGTTCGATTCCTCAGCACCACATAAGCAGAAAAGGCCAGAAGTGGCACTGTGGTTCGAATGGTAGAGTGCTGGCCTTGAGCTGAAGAGCTGAGAGACAGCACCCAGGCCCAGAGTTCAGGCCCCACGACCGACAAAAAATAAAAAATTCAAATCAAATTAAATCAAATGAGCTGTGAAGAGGATGGACCCTTCTTCCTTTTTCTGGCCTTCTAATTTTGCAATGAACAGAGCTCTGGAGGAATGCAGCCATCTTGGGACCATGAAGGAGCCAGCCTAACAGTGGCAGGCTGACAACTCAGGGTGAAAAGCAAAGAATCTCAGAATGGGATGGTTGGGAAAACTTACTAAAGTAATCCTGCACTCACTGAACCTGAGGATGCTGGTGCTTGACAACTTGAACCAGGCCTCTAACCATTTTTGCTTACTTTTTCAAATAAGTGACCTGGTTCTTACACACAAGCTTGCCTCATGCATTCTACTTCTTATGTCTACTATGCAGTTGGAATTATAGGCTGAGCCACCACTCCTGGTTTGCTAGTTCAGACACATACCTACTTCTGTCATACCCCTTTCTGGCCTGAAAATGACATCCCACCAATCTCTGGCTGGAATTACAGGCATTAGCTACTATGCCAGTTCCTTAAAATGTTTATGATATCCATTTGGACCTTCTGTAACTTGCAGCCCAAAGGATCACAACAGGTACGACCACTGCTGTGTTTCATCTGCCTACAGCCTGAGCTATTTCTAACAGGGACACAAGAAAGGCCGACTGGACAGTAGGACCCAGATATATTCTTGCAGTGGTGAGCCCTGGGCACTGTCATAAAACAACTGGGTACTTTGGGAGCTGTTCTGACAATTCTATGACATTTTATTACACTCACTTCAATAGCGGGAACTCTGCTGGCCAAGGGCTAGCATGCCATTATACCCCATTTTTAAATCACCCATAGCAGTGAGTACTGTTATCTGTGTTTTGCACACTGGGAAAGAGACCCAGAGAAGCTGAGATTGCATAGCTTGCAAGTGGCACAGCCAGAATGCCGACCCTCATCTGTCAGCCTCTCTAGCTCTTTCTTCTTTCCTTGTTTCATTTCCATGAATTATGAAGCTCTTTGTGTGTTCACACATTCACCGAGGTGCTTAACGAGGCAAATAAAAGGGCATCCATCATTGTAATCCCTAATGGAGATAACAGAAATATTAGCAAAGGGCCGAGTGAAAACAGTTCAAGTGAGGCCTAATTTTTTACAAGGCCAAGGAACGATTTACTTAATCGCAGCAAGGAATTTTATTTGACAAATGCATGCTTTATCATCTTTGGTCTGCTGAACATCTAAGTTTACATCTTTCCCAGCCACAAAAGTAAAATAATTTTGGCTCCAGAAACTTTGAGGCAGTCCTATTTTCGGTTCAAATATTGTTCCTGGAATGTAAATGGTAAGAGGGAGTCTGAAGAAGCACCAGACTCCAGCGCTGGCGGAGCTGGGTTCAAATCCTGCTTCTGCCTCTTGTGTCCCATGTGGCGTGATGGTGGATGAGACAATCCACTGCTCCATGTCTCCGCTTCCTGAGCTGTAAGAGGACAACCAACTCTTGCTGCAGCCCAGACCAAGCAGTAAATCAGAACGGCAGAGCAAGTGCTCTGTACAGCTTGACCATTACCAAAAGCATGCCAAATGTACAGCGTGCATCGGGCAGACAGCTGCTACTCCACCTATCTTCTGTTCTTCCTTCATCTGCCCCATATCTTCCGTGGTTTTCAGGCACTGACCTGCAAAAACAGCTCCCAAACCAAGCGGGGTCCTTGAAGCTGTAGGGCAGTAAAGAGACAGCAATCTCATCTTGGTTTGCTCAGCTTTTAGACGTCATATTTACCCTGAGCCAGTGGAGGGCAGCAAAAGTGGAGGGCAGCAAAATGGCCTGTTTGGGGCCATTGGCCAACTCCAACTACTATCTTGAGAAAGTCAAAAGAGAGAAACAAGCAGGGAGGGCGGGGCTGGAGTGAGAGGAGATGATTAGGTTGTCTGAAAAGCAAGGTCTCTAGAAAGCAGGAAAGAAACAATCCTCCACATGCATGTTAAGAGTTCTGCTGGTGTCAGGAAATGCAGGAATTCAGACGGACCTGGCTTGAGCCTGGGAGCCACAAAAATCCAGGCCTCGGCCAGGGAGGAACTTTCCACAAGAGACAGCCTTGACTTTGTCAGAACTTGTTACCCCAAACCCCACCCCAAGTCACACTGACAAACCCCAGTTCCCTTGTGAGTCGAGCTATGTTTAGATTCCCTCCCACACCTAAACACCCATCATCATCATTAGAGCCTCACCTTAGCCCCATGAAATTCTTAGGCCTCAAACCATGGTCACTGACCCTATTTTACAGATTTGTGAGCTGAGGCTCTGTACTGGTAATATGTTCTACATCACATAAGAGCAGGGGAGATTGGCAAGAGGTGAGTCTGTCCTATGATCCACAAACAGAATCCAGGGCCCTGTGTTTGGGAATATTATATTATTACATATGCATACATACATATATTTATATATAATACTGAATATTATATATTATATACACTCACATATATTTAAATACTATATATTATGTAATATGTATATATTTTACACATATATATTGGAAATATAATATATACAAATTTATATTATGTATATTTAGATACTTATGCAAACTATGTATTTACACATTCATATTTATATAAATTTTGCATATAACACTATCCTATGTTATATAATGTATAAATTTAATATGTTTATAACACTATTATGATACTGTATGTTATATATGACTTTATAATGCTAAATATCATACATATAATTCATTGTTGAAACGATTTGCTCAAACAGTTGGATAGCTATGTTAGAGGCCAAACAGAAGCCCAGAAAACCTTGTAGCAGGCATAAGTCTGGGTCTTCCTTGTCTGAGAGGTCTATCTGCCTTTGCCAGAATGCTGATTAAACTAGTCCTCATCAACAGGATGTCAGAGGCTGGGCAGACCAGCACACCCACTAAATCTACAGGAGGAACTTGCTATTTCTAGTGCTGGCACTCTGAGTGTTGGAACTTACTGTTTCCAGTGCAAGCTACAAAGGAGAGCTGTCATTTTCATTAGGGTTTGCAAGAGAACTCAGGATATTATTTCTAAAGAGCATCTTGGAAAAATGGTGAAAATACACACATTTTCAAAATCCCCCATGAAGCAGCCATTCTACTTCTAGGAATTTATCCTGGGGAGATACACTATATATATATATATATATATATATATATGCAAAACATAGGACATATATATGTATATATATAAAACATAGGACTCCAACACAGCATGGTTTATAATAAAAGTGAAAATTTGAGATAAAATATCCAGATAGAATGATGAAATGTCACCCAAGTGTACACTTGAAAATCATAAGGTCATTAACAATGATTTATGTTCATAGATGTGAAAAATGTTCATAATATCCCTCTGTGAAAAAGATGAAGAAAATGTGACTTGTACATAAGGACAGCTTCTGGAGACCTGTTCATAGATAGATGTTTAGAAGATGAATTTTCACCAAAATGTCAACAATAATGAAAGGAGGAGGTAACCTTCATTTTTTCCCCCTTCTGTATTATTTCACAAGATGGACCTAAATAGAACAAATGATGATGTCACTTTGATTTGGAGATGAACACTTTCCACAAAATTAGTTACAGGCAATTTAAAAAAGACTGTAAAAATTCATTATTTTTATAGGCTTCCTTATAAATACACACTCACATGATTTATTTCTGTGTTCAGTAATAGAAAGTGCGTTCATTCACTAGAAACTGTTACCTAGGACTCAAGTGTAGGGGATGGCCAATGGTGAAGAGGTCAGGCTTCCACCCTGGGTGGTCTGGGTTCACACCCCTGCCCTATTTAGTCCATAACCTTGTTGGGTTATCAAACTGCACTGAGACTCCATTTACTCATGTGTCCAAAATAACACAAATATCATCATATTCATATAGACCATGAGGAAGCAAATTGCTCCCCCACCCCACCCCGCTGCCAGACTTAGGAGCTTAAAACAATAAGGATTTACTAGGGTTTCTAGGGTGCTTTTAGCTTGGCATCTTCCCTATAGTTGGAGTTGGATAAAAAGCTAGCACCACAGTTGTCCACGGGCCTGAAGTGCTGGGAGACTTGTTTTCAAGCTGGCTTCATCAAAGTTGGTGAGTGTCTCCTCTGTAAGTTCAAGGCATCACTGGAGTGTCCTTACTGCAGTGTCTGGATCCTCTCCTAGCAAGCAGTTCAAGGGGCCAGGGTGGAGGTCATAGGGCTGGGCTGTGGAAGCACACATGCCCGTTCTGGTAGTGTTCT
Organism: Dipodomys ordii; assembly: GCF_000151885.1. Taxonomy (NCBI): domain Eukaryota; kingdom Metazoa; phylum Chordata; class Mammalia; order Rodentia; family Heteromyidae; genus Dipodomys; species Dipodomys ordii. The sequence goes on from NW_012267224.1 coordinate 1,839,384, forward strand.
GTGGGTCACAGGTTAGCCGATTTAATGAGAGGCAGGACACAGACTACAAGCGGTGAGAATCCTCAGGCCTATGGGGAAGGTGGTCATCCATATACATGAATGGAGAAAACATCTGTCAAGAACTCAGAACCCTTCCACGCTACCAGACCTGATGTGGTGATGAAGTGCATACAATGGCACACAGTAAGTACCCCTGCTTGGAGCCGGCCTCTTGGTTCCTTCAGGTAAGCAAAATGGGTGGGAAAGGCCAAGCAACTGGGCTGCTCCTACTCGTTTGCTAAGTAAGAAGAGGTAGGTTTTGGAACTAGCCTCCTGCAGCGCCTCACTTTCCCCAAGAGAAATCCCAGCGGAGTTGAGTGCACTATCTCTGAGTAGAAGTAGGGGAGGGGAAGAGGAGGAGGAGAGCTATAGGATGATCCTTTGAGGATCACAGGTCATTGAGAGCTTGGAGAGTCTTGTTTTCAAAGATCTCCTTTTAATAGAGCAATTTAAGGCACACAGCGAGGCACTGTATATTTCTACCCATACACCTGTAGTCCCCACTCCCACCCCCAGTGGGGCAAAACAAGCTTGGAAATTGCTAAAAGTTTGTGATTTAAATCAGGGTTGACCTTTAAAAAAAAATCTGTACGTTTGCATGTATAATGGCATTTATCCATTATATAAAGCTTTTTCTTTTTTAGTGGTACTCAGGGCCTGGCGCTTATTCGGTGGGTACAGATGCTACAGCAACTTACCTCCAGTCCTTAGTCAAAGGGCTGTGTTTTACATAAGGTATCCATTCCTGCCCACAAGGACGTCTAAGTTCCCATCCACCTGTTCTTTTTAATATTCCCATCACTGTGTCCTTCTCATTGACCAGCTTCCCACCAAGGACGTGGAGTCTCCTGGATTTCTTGGCCTGATACCACAATCCTCCCAATGTCAACTCCTACAGAGCTTGCCATGACAGACATGTGCTATGAGTTGAGAAAGAATTTTTTGAACTTTTCTGCCTAGGCTGGTCTTGAACCGAAATCCTCCTATTCTCAGCCTCCTAAGTAGCATGGATTACAGGCATGAGCCACTAGTGCCTGGTTTATACACTGAATTTTCACTCTTCTATAAATTTTCTGTTCATCTCTCATGTGTCTCAACTTCATGCCACCACTGATCTACAGTCTCCATGGTCTTGTCTTTCCCAGAATGCCATGAGATCATGTAAGGAATGTCCTTTCAGATTGGCTTCTTTCATTTAAATACATATGTGTGTGTGTGTGTGTGTGTGTATATATATATATATATATATATATATATATATATACAAATACATAACTAATTTGAGTTTTAGTTTTATGCCTTGATCCTTTCTAGCACTGAAATATTCCATTGTCTCTGCAAGCCACAATGTATTAGTTTACTTAACGAAGGACATCTTGGTTGTTTCAAAGCTTTTAGCAATTTATAAATAAAGCTATAGATGTTTCTATGTAAGTAATATTTCATACCAGAGTTATGAGAACTGTATGGTAAGAGCATACTGTAATAAGCCACAAAACTGACTTCTGAAGTGGTCACACTATTTGCTTTCCCACCAGCAAGGAAGAGTTCCAGTTGCTCCACCCCCTCTGCAGCATGTGATGCTGTCACTGTTCTGGACTTCTGGCTTCTTGTTTCTAGGTTGCTTCAATGTGTGCATTGATTCCTTGAACTGGCATTTTACTGATTACTGTGATGTAGTACATTTGGTCACAGGCTTGCTATCTGTGTATCTTCTGTAATTTGCTGTCTACTAAAATATTTTTGCTTATTTTTAAATCAGATTGTGAAGTTTGTTTTGTTGTTGTTGTTTGTTTACTGTTAACTCCTAAACAGTTCTCTAAATATTCTGGACAACAGTTCTTTATGAGATGTGGCCTGAGCATAAGGGGATAGCCACATACGAGATATACTCTGTGTATTCTAACTCTGGGTTCATTCTCTAGCACTGAAACAATAATCAAACGAGCAAATGAAACCTTACAGATGCTAGTTCAAACATGGTGCTAGATCCTGCTGTATATACATCCTTGGCCCCAGGTTCTAACTCTGCATCTGTGGTGTCAGCCCAGAATGGGTCCTTGGGCAGTTGCTTCCCCTGTGGGTGGAAAACAGCTGTCACTGTTGCTCAGAGCTGTGTCTTTTCTCAACCACACCCAGGGGGAAGGTCTTCTGAAAACTTCTGGGTGGAAACTTTTTCTTTCCTTTTTCAGAAACATCAGATAATGCCCCCAGAAGTTTATAGATCTTTGACAAAGTTATCAGCCCATTTCTGAGCCAAACACTTAGGCAAGGAGGTTTTATACTCCGATGAGCTGAAGCCATGGAGGATCCATTCTTGGAACTGAGAGTGGTTGGAAAGTGAGGAGGGCCAGGTCAGGCAGTCAGTCAGGAAGCTGGTGTTGGGAGAGGTGACAGCGCAGCTAGAAGGTGGCAGGATAGAAATGTAATAATGCTTAGCAGGACTGCACTTTACTCTCAACTATTCAGGATATTCAGTGGTTACTAGCCAGAAAACTTTCCTGTTTGTAAGCAGCACCCAAATGATTATGCGTATCCCATTGTTTCAGTGCTTTGGCTTGCCTCCCCCTGGAATAAGTAAGCCATCCCAGGAGCTCCTTGGAGCTCTCCAGAAGCCATGCCAGAGCAGTTTGCCACACACACTGGAGGGACAATTGAAAGGCAGCATCCATTGACCAGTTCTGCTTGAAGACTTTGTGTTTTTCAAAAGCTCAATAAGCAGCCCAAGTGACCACCATGTGTTTGAAACCTAGCGTGTGTCTTCAGAAGACAAAGTGCCTAAAACTAGAGATGGGAAAACTTGTAATTTTTTTTAATTAAACACTATAGACAGGAGAGGTAACAGTCTAAGTAAAATAAGCACAAATCCCACATTTTTGTTTCAAAATTAAAACTGAGCTATTTGAGAAAGTTGTAATATGGAATTCAGAAATCTGCCTTGGCTATATGTTCTGCACGTTCACTAGGCCTGCTTTCTTAGGGCCACAAGGCTCCCCGCTGACTGTCACACTCAGCTGAGAGTCCCATAAAACCAATGGGAGTGAGGATGGAGGGAGAGGAAGTGGAAGTAATTTCTGTCTTCATCTCTATGCTTAGAGAGCAAGACTGGACACGTGCTGCTGCCCAAGGAGGCAGCATGAGAGGGTCAACGGACCGGCAGACCACTCAGCCCTGTTCAATGTCCAGAAAAGACATCAGCCAAGTAACACAACTGCAAAGCAGCCACAGCCTAGGCCAATCTATTCCATTCGATCTCAGAAGCATTTCTCAATTATCCAAGAATAATGGCCAACGCTATGAGAACCACCTTCTCTATGAGAAGACATGCAGGCTACTATTATCTATGAATAATTGCTTACTCTTAGCTCTGGTTTTCTCTATGAGAAGACAATGGTTTTTCTCTTCATAGATTAGTATAAAAATCAAACCATTCACATAGGAGGTACCTAGAAATGTCCAGATGAGAACAAACCTTACAAAGACCATTTCCTACCTGCCCCCGTCCAGGCCTTCACCGTGATCCAACTCTAATCATATGTCAGAAGTTGGCTCTCACCGTAGACCTTTATGTGCTCTAGGTGCTCACAGCCCTCCACCTGCACGCGTGTGGAGTCCTATCATACAGCACTCTAGTAATTGTACCATACAGAGAGATTGTCACACAGATGCGAAAACAACACAAAATTGCCAAAAGGAACATGCCCTTACCTATTAACAAACATACAACCTTGAAACATTTCCTTTGAAGGTGGGCCCGTTTTGCAGTTACAGTATTGCAGTTACAATAGCAACAATGGCAAACATCTCTCCTACAAGCCTGCAAAGTCCTTGAAGGTTGGGATCTCTCTTATTCAACTTTATATTCTCCTAGAGGCCAAGCTGCATGCATGAGGAAGATTCTGAAAGATGGATCCGCTGAACAAGCATGAACCAAATGGCCTATCACCTCAAGGGCTTAAGAGTGTTCAATTGCCATAAAATGAAAATATGGAAGTCAAAGTAAAGGTGTTGGACCCCCCCAAAGAGTTAGGTCACTACTTTTAAATCTTTTTTCAATGATCATTTTTAAATTAATTTCTTGGCCCAGAGACAGACATCTATCAAGTCTAGCTCTGAGATTCCTTAGCCACACAAAGATATGAAATGAGTTTTCTAAAATCCCTAACGGCTTTAAACATAGATGCCCAAAGCTGCTGCATACCCTGTGGCAAACCTCTTATGAGAGAGGCAGCACCAAGTTAGGCATGATGAATGTGAATGAGGCCCACAGTCGCCCGGTTGAGGACCCTCCTGGTTTATGGAGCCATAACTGACAGCGCACACACAGCTCTGATGCAAGGCAGGAAGGGGTGAAGCCATGCGTGAAGTACTGACAAGGAACTCTCAGCGGTGGAGCTGAGGACGTGCAGGGTGGCATTCGTTCCTGCCACAATGTAGATAGCCGGGAGCAATCATCATGCCATGCACAAAACACAACTATGACCAAGACAGACAGAACTGGACCTCACGTCTGCAACATCTGGTGGTAGGAGAAATACGAGCAAGGAGAAATGCTGGGGAGGGACCTGCAGAGCAGTGAGGAAAGCAGAGCACGGCAAAGCAGATGGGTGGAAGACACAAGCAGGCACAGAGCTGCTGAAGCCAGCCTGTGGAGTCTACAACCATTCCAAGCAAACAACCCCGCGACAGAGTGACACCAAGAGGGTGTCCAAATGCATTTTGTTTTTCTATAACACAAAGGAAGATGGCTGAAAGAAAATTCCAAACAAGAAAAGTAATTTAAACCAATTTATTTGTGAGAGAAAAACATCTGGACATCAGGTACTGTCTGTTCCACACTGACCCAACAAGGTGGCAGGGCTCGTTCTGAGAGCACTTTTATGCAGGGTGTAAAAGAACGTCCATGTGGAACATTTATCAAAATTCACAAAGCCATCTAAGCTGAATATGATACAATATGTAATGACCATGATACAGTAAGAAAAATACAATATCAAATACTCGCTACTTTGTGAGTTACAAACTACAATATAAACAATTTAGGCCCCTTGTTAAAAAATGAAAAAATATTTCTATTACAGCCTCATCTCAAGCATTTTTAGTTAGATATAACTTTATACATTTCACTCTCAATAAACAGCAAAGGAATGTCTTCTTAAGTAACTGTAGGTAAAATATATTACTTTCTTCAATATTTGCACTCTGAAGTATACCTTGACATACATTGAGTTCCAAGAGGAGAATGAAACCATGCTATGGCAAAATCCTGGCTGATGATCAAGATCTGGGGTTTGCACATTTGGTTAAAAACAATTACATCAGGGAAACAAGAAGTGAAGACATAAAGAAACAACATCACTCTTTTTCAATGATGCAATCTAACTCCAGAGAATGGGCGCTCCATTTTGATTTCAAAGTGTGTGGTCCCGCAGTTGAATTCTTTCCATCCCAGGAGCTGTCTGCGGCTGTGAGGCAGCACTTAATGAGGACGGAGCAGGAGGGAAGTGTGAGCTGAACTACAGAGATGGTCACTGATAAAACACGCTCCTGGACAGCCTGGGCCCACTCAGAGGTGAAGGGCAGCCAGGACCATCAATACAAAAGAAAAATGTGCTCACTGAACTGCACACATCGAGCTTCTAGGCCGGTTAACAGTTCTCGACACAGGTTCCTGGCTGTAGTTTACAATATCTGCCTTCACCACCCTCTGCCATAAAAGAAAAGAGTTATTACCAAGACATCAGAAAGAGTTTCTTACAGCACATTTTCATTTTCTGAACTATGGTGAATTCCTGATGACAAACAGCATAAATGAAGCAGGAGCTGATTTTAAAAGCATCAGCCAGGACTAATAAAGAGTTGAGGGTTTGTTTGGTTTTTAGCAATGGCAGTCCAGCAACTGAGTCACTTCTAGTCTAACAACACTGAGGGTATGACAAGTCTCAATGAAAATTGACGAATCAATATAAAAATGAAACTTAGTTATAATTTGAGCAAAATAATTCAAATTAACCATCCACACATAATTCATACATCAGACCTCTTTGTTTCAGGCTAAAAATTTTCATTTTTTAATACTGACATGAGCAACTATCCCCAACCATACGTTTCTGGGAAAATTTATAGCAGTCTGTGAATTACTGAGGTATATCAAAAGGATTTACAAATAAAGCAGAAGAGATCCACATAATCCAATTTTTTGAACTTTTCCCATTTTTAAAACCTTGATCCCAAATCCCTAACTTCCTTCCAAATAGCTCACTACTAGGTTGGGAATAATGACTCTAACAAAACATGGCATACTGGGGAATTTTGAGAGTTAACTCATATTTATGTCTTAAAAATGACTTAAGCAGATACTTTCAACCCTTCCTTCCTTAAAATGCACCTGAAGCAGTGAATTCAGTAAAATGCTCTAATATTCATCTCTAAGGAATCTAAATTACAACAAATCCTTTACTGTATTAAATCCTATTGCTAAATGCACACATAAGCAGACAAAGAAAGGCAATTCAAGGAAAATTCTAAAAACATTCTTGCAACTACCGGGCTATTTCACAGAAAAAAAAATGTTAAGAAACGAATACTAAAATAACTGCTTAAATTCTCTATTTCAGTACATATATAATAAACAGAACCATAAAACAAATTCATTTAAAAGTAACTAAAATGTTATTTTAATTTGTTCTCAGTTTCTTCTTTAATTTTTAAGTGTTCTACCAAAGATCAACTTTTCAAAGCTCTAGAACAAAACTTATGTAGTATTACTTTATTAAAAAATACAACAATCATCTGAACTACCCTATTCCTAAGGAATAAAGAACAAGATAACATTCACTAGTCCTTCCCACCTCCCCTCCCCAAATTGCAACAATTTATGCATTAATACCTGCACTACTGTACTGAACAGATTCTACTCTGAGAAGAGCTGGTGTGTTGGTTATCTTCTTCCGGATACTTCACTATTTCTGCCCTGACAATATGCTGTCAATTCCATACAGCATAAAAAAGATGAAGGAAGAAAAGAGAGAGAATATGAAAAGTATGTTTAATGACTGAAAGAAGGAAAACACCAAGGTAGAAAGAAAAATTAACTCATAAGTTTAAACATATCACAAAAGAAATAGCAGAATGTATGCACACAAACAAAAAAAGGAGAGGCTCTATAAACAGTATTCTTAATAATTCAATTCAATTATTAAAATAGAGAAATCCACTGAACTTCCTAGACAAATTAGGAGTTCTGCTTTTAACACCACAATTAGCTTTTTGCTCATTAAGAAGAAATAAAGTGTGGATTTGTCTGCCTCCTCTAGCCTCGAACCTCAGTTCTCAAATTTCAACCTCCTGAGTAGCTATGATTATAGGTGTGAACCACCAGCTCTGGCTTTGCAATTTTTATATGTAACAATACTTACTATTGGACCAAGATTTCCTTTTGTAACTCAACCACTCCACCATTCCTCCCAACCCAAATCTCCATACTTCTAAATTCAATAGAAAAAGAAACAAGTTCAAATGCAGTTGTGGATGTGCATGTAAAAGGGAGACTGAGGGAGGGAGGGAAGGAGAGGGTGACAGGATTTATAGGCTTACAGAACATTGCAAAATGTATGAAAATAGCATAGGAAGCCTTCTATAAACTGTTAAAAGGCGTAGATGAGGTAAGATTATTAGAATAGGGACTTTTATATGCAATGTGCAATGTAATAAAGCCTCAATTAACTTATACTCATTTTTATAAATACAGTTGTGGCACATGTTGAGAAAATCAATACAATATTTAAGCACAACAGCTATTGCTTCTGAATATATAAAAGCTTCTTCTAAATAAAAATGGAAACTACAGTCTCGTGTTTTAAAGTGCACTTAGGGATGAGAAGACCATACGAATCATATATTTCTGATAAAGAGAACCTCTCCAACTTTTTTAGATATGAAAGTATCCTCACTTTTCCATGATTGCAGATTCCATGACTGTTCAGAAAATATTCCTTCATAAAAGCTTCTATTCATTTCTTAACACATACAGAAAAACACCTCACTATGGCTGCTACTTATGAAGACAGTGATAAATAAAGATTTGACAGACAGCTGAGAGTAAATGAACAGGATACTGGAGTGTATGAATATACAAGCTTGGATGTTCTCTAGCAAGCAGTATTAACCTTTAGACAAGAATCATGATTTATCAGGCTCTCAGCTTGATGCTACGGACAGAGAATTACCAACTGCATGAGGAGTGCACATCTGTGAAATGTCGTCCACCATTATCTGACCTCCTTCCACCTACTTGTTTCATGCCAAACTATGGGTTACAATGAAGAGAAGAGAGATCATAATCAGTAAGCAATGATTAACCCAACAAAACGTTGGTTTAAGATCTATCCTATAAACACAACTAGGTTACAGACCTGACTCAAGACATTTTGTTAAGGTACTAACATACATGATTTAATTTTCACCATTTTTATCAAATTAATTTTTAAAAAACTAACAAGGCAACATCTTTCATAGTTGTTCTATGTAACCTAAGGATTTGTACAACTATTCCAAACTCATAGCCATAAATAAGGTTCTGCAGATTCAAACTTTACTCATTACGAGTAGAAAAATGTAATTGTCATGTCATTACTACTTCAGGGTAGGTGGTTTCACAGCAGTTCACTTGTTTACAAGCCTACATTACCTACCAAAAAAAAAAAAAGGCCTTTATTTTTGGAGAAAAAAGTTCACTCAATTATTTTCTGAAATTGGAGTGAATATAAATGAACTGGCACTAACAACAGCTTAACTCTGATCTTGTCAACACATTTCCAAGTAGATAATAGAAATGCCAGTGGTAGAGAGACAAAGCATAAATAAGGAGCCAACCCAAGGGCTAAGCTGAAAGGTATAAGGAATAAAACTCAAATTCTATCCATCATAAAATTGTGCCTTAATCTAGATAGTATCTACCAATGCAAGAGCCATGCTTCGCCAAGGCCAGCATAAGGAGTAAGTCGCAATGAAAGCTAAACTATTTGTTAAATGTTAATATCATTATTCTTGGTATTATACAACACTGAGCTCTGATACATAAAAGTCTAGGATAGAAAACTGAGGTTAACTGGTTTTAAAAGAATATTTTGAAGCCAGGCACCAGTGGCTCAGCCTGTCATCCTAGCTACTCAGGAGGCTGAGATCTGAGGATCACGGTTCAAAGCCAACCCAGGCAAGGAAAGTCCATGAGACTCTCATCTCCAATAAACCACTCAGAAAACTGGAAGTAGTGCTGTGGTTCAAGTGCTAAAGCAGTAAGCTTGAGCTGAAGAGCTCGGGAACAGCACCTAGGCCCAGAGTTCAAGCCCCTCAACCAACAAAAAAAAAGAAAGAGTATTTTGACTAATCAATATATATTCGAAGTAGAAAAAGATTGGGGCTGGAAATGTGGCTTAATGGCAGAGTGCTTGCCTAGCATGCATGAAGCCCTGGTTCAATTTCTCAGTACCACATAAACAGAAGTAGCACTGAGGCTCAAGTGGTAGAGTACTAGCCTTGAACAAAAAGAAACTCAGGGACAATGTCCAGTCCTGAGTTCAAGCCCCAGGACTGGCAAAAAAAAAAAATAGTTTATAGATTACCATATGAAGCATGGATACAACCTGGTAACCAGCACGGTACTTTATATGTAGTAGGAACTAAAAGTAACTATGCTACTCCTTTTCCAGGACCACTACATGTTGCGAGTAACATTCACAACTTTGCTCAAGCAATTTCACCTCTTTAGCTTCACAATCTTCTAATGTATAAAATGCAAGGCTATCTAAGGTATCATATCTGGTTTTGGAATTATGTAAAGGTGAATAGGAAAAAAGAAAAACTAGATATGATATGGAGGCCCATTAGGCAACATTCAGTATCTGAGGGTCTGAGTTGTATATATAAAATGAGTGAAAGCAAGTGCACTCTGGGAAGAGAACAGAATTCCAGTATGGGCCCGCAAGCAGTACCTACATTAAAAGACGCGCCTTAGCAGAGGAGGAGGCTACAATGCTTGATAAGAAATGTACTCACTATCTCACCCATGTAACTGTAACCCCTCTGTATGGGATTTTAACAATAAAAAAAAAAAGAAGTGCCTTAAAGAAAGGTAATACTGAGATAAATTCAAAGATCCTTAGGCTCGGGACACTTTTGTACATAGATGCTAAAGGTAAGACTAACATCTAGCCCATATCTACCATATGGTAGATCGGTCATATTAAACACTTCCATAGGTAATGTGAAAATAATCTGAGAAGACAATAAGCAATACATATTTTAATAAGTTTAGTGAATGTCTCAGAAAAACAAAAATTTCTGTTTATAAGAAAATTCATGCATAACTAATTCAAACCAAATATAGGAAGTAGCGCTGTAGCTCAAGCCTTGAGCTGAAGAGCTGAGGGACAGCGCCCAGGCCCAGAGTTCAAGCCCCACGACCGATAAAAAAAAAGAAAAAAAAAACAAATATAAACTCAATAGTTTACTGACAAATGAAATTGTCAAGGCTTAAAATGTATGAATAAACCATAACTCAAGTATATATGGCCAAATTCAGACTAAACGAAACAAGACATAGAAGTATTTACTTTCCTCAAAGATTATGCAAAATATTCACATGTTCAATTCAGCTTTCCTAGGAAACAATACTTATAAACATATTTTTTCCCTGAAGCTTTGACTACTTTGCAAATGACAACAAAAATCTTAACACTCTGGGAAATTGGGCATATTATTATCAATGGCCCTGATTTTCACATTACCTGGCCCTGGGGTGGGCGGGGGGGTGGGTGAGGAGAGGGGAGCAGGGCAGGAGTGGAGGATAAACGACGCAAATGAAACAATGAAACCTGGGATTGTGAGGGGAAAAGCTTCTGTCATATATCTAATTGTTAAAATGTCTGTGCACTCCTTGAGGACAGGGAGCTATCCATCTCTGTAGCCTGACACTCCACCATGGCCAGCTCCTTTAAGGAGAGAGAGCCTCAAAGTAGGTTGCTGCAGGCTGCTGCATTCACTTCCTTTTCTGCTTCTCTCCTTTTTCTTCTTGTAAAACTTACAAAAATGTGCTGGTAATTCAATTTTATATGACTCTCAAACAGAAGCAATCTAGGGTTAGAACTAATATAGCAGAACCTAAATCATCAGTGAATGGAACTAAAACTAAAACCTCATTTTAAATATTTATGTCACAAGATAAATTATTATAGTGTCAATTCCCATTTGGCTAGTGAATCATTCATTTACCTCTTCTATAAAATACAAAATACTTTTAAACATTACCTTGAATCCATCGTGAATCTCTCAGGTATCATTAAAAACAGAAAACATGCAAAATACATGCATGTCAACAAACAACCTGGACTTCTTACTCATTTTTACTCCCTGATTTCTTTCTCCTCCCCCCTCAACCTTCTTCATTCTCTAATCCCCTCCCTTCTCCCCTTCTGACTCTCTGTCCTTTACACACCCCCTGTCCCACCTGCTCTTTCCTTCTCTCTTCTCTCTCTTGTCTCTGAACTGAGGTCTCACTACACTGCTTAGTTTCACCGGCTGAAGTGGCCTTTGTACTGCTGACTCTTAAGTGCTGACACTGCAGGCCCGTGCCATCTCATGCTCCTAGGGCTTGTTATTCTCTTAAATAAACTTTTAAATACACTTTTTTTGAGAAATATCAACTGTGAAACTCATGATTAAATCAGTAAAGTCACCAATTAATTGGGTTCAAAAAAAGATAATGAGACCTCCCACTATACACAAAGAATTCGGACCAACATCATAGAGGAGGGCTCTAGCAGCTTAAATTCGCCTTCAAATACATGAAGACAGAATTGAATCACAAAGCATAAACAAGGCAGGTAACATCACTAAACACAGCTAGCCTCTCTTCAGTTTATATATGCCTTGGTGGTAAGCCCAAGATACTGGCTTGAGAGGAGGGAGCTAAGAGTTTCTCTGAAGATTTCCTGTACCTGAGCAGGCAGCAGCACAGCTCAGAGTACCAGGGGTTCTTTTCCAGTCAGAATGCCCCCTGTGAAACACCAGCACACCTCCCTTCTAGGATGGCTCCCCAATCACTGACAGTCCCTGTCCCCATTCCTCCAGGTATGAAACTGAAGCTGCAGGGTTAAAGGCTGGAAGGACAGGTGCCCAGGGATCAGTGCGTGGCTTTCGTGCCTGAGGCCCTGGGTTGCATCCTTAGTGCAAAATAAAGCCCAAGAAAAAAACATCTCAGGACTCCTATCCAATCATTCAACAAACCCTATTAGTTCTTGGATAAACCCATCCATGTCTTCCCTCTCCCTTCCCTTGATTCTGACGTCTACCACACAGAAGTAGCAATCCTCCTTCTAACCCCTTCCCAGCAACTGACACCCATTGTAAAAACTCTATCTAGAAACCGCTTTCATTTACTTCCCTGTCTAAATATTATTTCCCCACGCTCTGCTTGGCATTCATAGATCTTCATAACCTGTTAGAAAACTCCCTTTATACTTGACTATATAAACAAACTGCTCTTCAGCTTCCAAATTACAACCTAATCTTTTCTATACAGGTATACTGTATATCCAGGTCCTCTTTCAGCCATTTTCTTCCTCTGCACTGCAGAGTCAATATGGCTGAGTAGAAACAAACTATCAGGCAGGCCTATGTTCAAATCTGGCTTCACCATTATAGCCTAGTAATAAGTTACTTAGCTTCTCCGCAGTGGTTTGATGGTGCAATTATGAAATATCACCTGCCTCAGAGTTATTATGACTGAATGAATTAACAGAGTACCTGCACATATATATTAATGACCTTTACTGGAAGCAAGGGTTATACTTTAAATTCCTTTGGGGCCCACCAATATACTTCATAGGCAACCAATGACCAATGAATCACTTATGATTATTTGATCATCATTCATAGATGGCCCAATTAACCAGACACAAGCATCATTCAGAAAGAGAAATGAACAATGAAGAAATTACTTGAATTCTTAGATCCTTGGGGTCTGTAGGATCAAGCAAATCATCAGGACTTTTCTTTCATATATTCCTCTAGGCCAAAATCAAGTAACTTTTTTTTCAATGTTCCTGGGCTATTTACAAAGGACAAAATATCTTACCACTGCGTCTGGCCAAAGGAAGTCTGAAAAAATGCCTCTGATGAGAATTAAAAGTAGCAAATTTCCAGAGTTCTAAGTATTTTAATGAAATCTTAAGAAACAGCATTTCAGTTGTTATTTGTCCTAACTGCTTTGGCATTCATCACATACAGAGTGACCATAAGAATACGTCACCGAACTACTTCTAAATAAGTTAGTTTAAAAATGAAAAAAAGATAACTTAATCCTTTTAGCAGCATGGGTAGGAGAGAGGTAGAGGATACTGAGAAAAAAATGTTCTTTGCTTCTATCCAAACCACTCTTGCTTTAATTTTTCATTCTGTTAAACATGTGCATTAGAGTACAATTATAATGGTATTTTTAAGTTCTTGACAATTGGCATTTATGTTTGTTTCTTGGCCTCAAACTGTGTAGGAATAGTGAAAGCATATAGAAATCCTCAATAATTGATAACAATTCTAAAATAATACCAAGAACCACTATAATTGTAGTGGAGTGGTTTTAGAGATGAACACATAGCCCTGAAAAAACTTTAAAAAGTACAAAATGAATCTCAATCCATTAATTAGCCACTAATAAAATACTTCTTCAAAGGTACCATAATTTTGCAGAAAGTTAATTCTTCAATTTCTTCAATGAACATTGATTTTTATATACAATCTATTTTCAAAGTGTTCAGAAATATATAAATTGAATGCATATTATATGGAAAAATTCTTGGGTAAGAAATAATTTTAGGAAATATATTAATTTTTAAATAAAAAGTTCAAGATCATCACCTGTGACTGTTCTATTTCTGCTTTGTTTAATTTGATGCCAAGGATTTCTGCAGCAACTTTCTGAAAACACAGGAAGACCTACATAACAAAAAATAGATTTAAATGATTTAAAACAGGCATGCTTACCTTCAAATAAATTCAACTTTAAAAAAATGATAAACAGCAGGAGTTCACAAATACGATGTATTGGATCATTCCAAAAATAGCTTATACTAACATAATTTAAAAGATAATAATTTGAAAATCCATGGAATTTACTGTCTAAACCTACATGTATTCCTAAAAACATTTTTAAAGATCTAACAAGAAAATTAGAGCTACTTTAAAAAACCACAACAATGCACAATATCTACTAGCATAATGAATACCTAGAACTCCTGAACAAAACGAAATAATCTATATTGCTCTGGTTTTTCATTACCAATTTTCTGCTGGTCTTTTGAGCTGGGTTTAGTCCATTTTAAAAGCTCTTGGTTTCAACCTATCAACAACCTTTTTAGGCTTCTTTTCAATTTCAACAAACTCTTGGGTAAAATAACTTTGGTACTCTAGACTGCATTTTATCCATTCAGGGTAAAGGAGCACTATACTGCATTCTAATTAAACAGAAATGTACAAATACTTCATACATGGTAAAAAGACTATGATTCCTGGAGCTCCAGTCCTGGCATTTACAGAAGTGTAACTTTTGCCTCACAAGTGTCCTACAATATTCCTAGTCCTATTCATAACTCCTTACTGAATATTTACCACAACTTTACTAATCTTTGAATTTTAATCAAAAAGAAATGTTTATTCCTAAAAGACTTATGTTATTTATATTTATATTATTTATATTATATTTATGTTATTTATATTTAAGTTCACTGATTGTTTAGTTCAAGGAACTACAGAAAAACTAGTGTGGTGGTGTGGAGAGAAATGAAAGATTATAAAAGAAGATGAGCCAAAAGATGCAGGACATACGAATCATATAGGATTATGAGGGCTGTTGGGATGACTCTGAGTTTACTCTGGATGAATTAGAAGCCACTGGAGGGTAGTACCATTCTGGTAGAATACTACATGCTCATCATGAGCAAAATGAGAAACTATGGATGCTGAAGCAAAGTGATAGTGGGAATGATAAGAAAGTCACCAAGTTCCAGACGCATTTTCAAAGAAGAATCAATAGGAGTTGGTGATCGATGGATGTTCACTAACAGAGAAAGGATTCCATTTTCTTGACCTGAGCAACTGGTAGAATAGATCTGCTATTTATTCAATTGAGGTATTTGAGAAGGGACTATAAATAGCCCAGTCCTGGATGTGTAGACACCCAAACAGACACGCTAAATTGGCAGTTGGTACTAGAGTTCAAGGAAGATGTGTGGAGAAAGTGCTAAAGGAGTAAGTTTAGAAATGAGATGCCCCAGAACTAAGCACTATAGTATACAGTACATCATTTAGTGGGTGCAGAAACAAGAAGGGATCAGCCTAACATCGAATAGGGCAAGGTTGAAGGAAAACCAGATGCATTGGGCTAAAAGGTAGGTGGAAAAAAGTATTTGAAAGAGTGATGCATCAACTATTTTACATGTTGCTACTAAGGTAAGTAAGATGAGGATGAAAAGTGAGTGCTAAAGTCAGTAAAAAAAAAAAAAAAAGTCATTGGTAAGCTTATAACAGCAGTCTGAATGATGTATTTGAGGCTGGAACTGTTTATGAGAAACCTGGAGGAAAGAAACCGGAGATAACTTTTCTAAAGCATTCATCTGAGAAGTGAAGAAAGGCAGAAGGCAGAGAATAGAAAAAGATGTGGAATGAAGAGTTTCTTTGACAGAGTAATTAGTAGACAAGGGGAAAAAAAGCCATCATGATGAGGGAGAAAAAGAATTTTAGAAAGCATCTGGATGCCAGCTGCTCATGCCAATAATCCTAGCTACTCTGAAGGCTGAGATCTAAGGATCCAGGTTGAAGCCAGCCCAAACGGGAAATTCTCCACTAAACTACTGAAAAAGCCAAACCTGGAGATGTGGTTCAAGTGGTAGTTTAGTGCAAAAAAATAAAGCTCAGGAATAGTACCCAGGCCCTGATTTCAAGCCCCCAGGACTAGCGCGCACACACACACATACACACATACACACACACACTCTCTCTCTCTCTCTCTCTCTCTCTCTCTCTCTCTCTCTCTCTAAAGCAATATCCGAAATTAGAGAATTGGAACTAGCTAGGGGCACAGATCCCACAAAACCACAAGGAAGATGGAGATAGGTGGGGTGGGAAGAGGAACTCTACAATAGATAAGATGGAAGAACTAATAGAAGTTGTCTTTTTTAAGTGGAAACAAGATTTTTTTTCCTTTGTTGCTGTTTTTGTTTTCTTTTCCTTTTGTCTTGTTTATCTGTCTTCAGGAGGGTATGGGGTACATAGAAAGGTGGGACAAAAGGTGAACAAATACAGCAGTGATACTAGAAACTATGCTGAAAGTGATCTGGCCAAGTAGATTTCACAGATTGACAGAGGAAGAGAAAGAAAGAGAACTGAGGATACACACATGACAATAATTTTGCCTTACCATGAGATCTCAATTAGGAAGAGGATGAAATGAGGACGTAGAACATTAAGGACTTCAAAAAAGATGTGGGGAAGAGTGTCACAATGCAATGGTATAAATTATACAGTAAAGGTGTAAATTAATTTAGCCTTCTTAGTGAAAATTTGGCAATATCTTTCCTGTTAAGGAATTCCTGATAGGGAATCTATTTAAAGAAAATAATCAAAATGTCAAAAGTGTACGTGAAAATTTTACACTAAAATATGTTCAAAACTTAGAAACAACCTACCTAACAATAGGGACAGGACTAAATATATTTTGAACATAAAGGATTATTAAACCTACTTGAAAATGAGAAATATTCCCAGAGATAAAAATGTTTTTAAAATTACTTATATATTATGATCTTACTTTTTATTTCAGGGATGACAGTGAGCCCTGAAATGTTACCTGCCTTGGTCACAAAACAGTCTCTACCACAACTTTCTAGCTGCATCTGCTGGGCCCTGTTACCTGGCCTCCCTACAGCATATCTGGGCAATGGAGATAGTAAGAGCCCAGTGCCATCTGCTGCAGGCCATAGCTCTAACATCTGTGAACACCAGGAAAGGGAGGCCATGAGGATTGCATGAGGCTCAGTGGTCATCTCTGAATGTTGTGATTATGGATGCTTTCTATTCTTTGTAAATCTCTGCATGTTTAAATTCCTTAAAATAGGAAAATTACCATAACTATAAAAGCAATATGACCATAATAAACATATTACTTCAAATCAAGATACTTTGTCTTCAATAAGAATGAATTTCTTTCAAGAGAAATATTTTTCTTAGGAATGTTACAAAATAAAAGTGAAACATTATTTATAATATGCAATATTTATTATTTTACTTACAGAGTCTCCTGTCTTAGCTGAGACAAAATGGCTACTAAAACCATTTTCTTGGCAAAATCGGAGATGTTTTTCAGGTTTTACTGTTCTCATATGCTCCAAATCAACTAGAAAACAGAAAATACAATATTAAACAAAACATTCCTAACATGCCTAAATTTGACTTACTTTCTAATATTATACTCCAATTTAGACATTAGGTATATAATATTAACTTCTTTACATCTTCTTTACAAACTAGGAATAATAATTATACATATCTTATCATTTTTTTCAGAAACATTCCATGAATGATTAGCAGAAGCCAGCATATAAATGCTCAAAAATTGAATTATCAGACTGGGCACTATGTTGCATGCCTGTAATTTCAGCTGCTCAGATAGATGTCTGGAAGATGGTGATTCAAGGCCAACCTGGACAGAAAGTAAGCAAGATCCCATCTCAATCAGCAAGTGTGGTAGTTCACCTCTGTGATCCCAGCTATGTGCAAGATATAGATAGGAAAATTTTCATGTCTAAGACCAGTCCTGAGCAAAAAGGACAAGACCCTACCTAAAAATCAAGGAAAGCAATAAATAGTTAAGGGCACAGCTAAAGTGGTGGAGAGCTTAGCAAACGTGAGGCCCTGAGTACAAACTCTAGTAACCTCAATAAACAATAAAAGATGATGCTACCACTATCTCTACAAATTTAGGCACATTGATGACCCTCAAAAAAAAACTACTTAATACAAGCATTTAAATATAGTAATTAGGGCTGGGAAGCTGGCTCAGTAGTAGAGAGGTTGCCTTGCATATATGAGGCCCTGGGTTCGATTCCTCAGCACCACATAAGCAGAAAAAGCCGGAAGTGGCGCTGTGGCTCAAGTGGTAGAGCGCTAGCCTTTATCTGAAGAGCTGAGGGACAGCACCCAGGCCCAGAGTTCAGGCCCCACAACCGGCACCAAAAAAAAAAAAAAATTGAAGATAAGGTATACATAATCCAATCATATTTGTCTGAACCAATAATTGCTTTGATAATTAGATGTTCTTTAATATTTGTAATTTAAATATTATCATAAATACCTAATATTCTTCTAAAAAGATCAGCACTATATTGCATGATTTATTCATAATCATGGTTTAATTTTACAATGATACAGTTCAGCTGCTTCCCAAGTCTAAAGTCTCCATTTTGAGAGTAATGGGCCAATGTAGTATTTCTTTGAACAGATGTGAGTACTTCAAAGCAGAGCACAGAATTCAGACCCAATGCTGGTTTTATCCAGCAGTTAATTTATTTAAATGTGATCCTTTAGAAAACACTTTCCCTTTTTACAAGACTACAAACCCTATAAGGCTATTGAGTCAATGCTGTCAAATTATGAGGCAAATATATTCACAGGACTTAGGGACAACTAGACTCTTTGAGTAAATGAAGGAGAAAAAAAAAAAACCTAAACTGATTTCCTGAAGAACAGACCCAACTGACTTGCAAAAGCTTGTATATCTGAAAATCTAGTAAGCCTACATAATAGTCATAATTGATTATCAATTTAAAATACTATTCTCATACTTCATAAAAGGTTTTATTTAAAATTATATTGGAAGTTTTTAGTGTGAAGACTCAAAAGATCTTTCTCTGGGAGCCCTATTTATTTTGATTTACCTTGGAAAATAGGGAGTTGTGTTTTGTTTTCTGGCCACAAGTTGCTATTCCTTAAGTATCACTGAAACCTTACTTACAGGAATAGGACCTAAGATGTGCAGATGCCATAGCAGCTACCTGTAGAAAACTAAAATACTAAGCTATTAGTACTGCCAATTATATATCTAGTTCATCATAATTTTGAAACTAGAATACTTCCCTAGTTTAATAAGAATAAGAACCAGCATGAACTATGGAAAATCCCCAGTGAAATTTCTATTCAGTTAAAAAGACAAGAAGTTGTGTTATAAAAGTCAGTTTACATTTGTCTTTTCTAATAGAAATGCCTATCACTGCTTAATCAAAGAAATATTTAGCAACAAGCATTTATTGAGCCAGACACTATTGTAAGCCATGAAACACAATATGAAAAGTATCCAATCCATTCCTTCAAAAAGAATAACTGTCAATATTTAGGGGGGAGGGGTAAGGCCATTAAGATTTATAAAAATTATTTTAAGTAACTGACCTCTCACAAATGAGATAATAGATATAAAAGAAAAGGCACAACACTTCCCTACAAAGCTATCCCCATGTATTAGGATCCCGTAACCAACATTAAGAAGATTCTGCTACTATCTTAAGTGATCTAAATGTGTTCTCCCAAATTCTGTCAAAATGTATTTGCCCAGGTGATAATATCAAAAGGTGTGAGGACTTTGTAGGATGCAATTGAATCATGAGGCCTGAGTTTTTATGGATAAGATCAGAATTCTTATAAAAGGGTTTGAAGGAGTGGGTTTGGTCTTTTCTGACCTTCTGCCAGAAGAGAACACAGCAATCTAAGTGCCGTCTTGGAAGGAGAGATGGGGCCCTGATATTGATGTACCAGTGACCTGATCTTTCATTTCTCAGCCTCTAGAACTGTGAGAAATAAATTTCTATGTTTACAAATATACTCAGTTTCAGAGATTTTGTTATATCAGTACTAATAGGACAGTTGAGTAATTCATCCTAAATAAGACAGATGAAAATGAAGATGTAATTTTAGTAAGACACTGGCAAAATCTTTTTCTTCTTCAACATTTAGGATCATTCTTAAAATTATTGCTAGTATATCTATCATACCAATAGTAACACCCTCACTGTTACAATTTCCTTACCTTATTTAATCACATAATTTTTCTACATCTTACATTTTATTTTTGAACAAAGAATTAAAATTTGATATAAGAAAAGGAATCAGAAAAATAAAATTTAACTGTCATAACTTAAAGGTGACAATTAACATTTTGATGTACATCTTTTTAATGTCTAAACAGTAGAAAGATAATGGAATTAATACGTACAATTCATTTTAAACTTGTGTGTAACTATTTCAGAGGATATCCATGTTCAACAAATATTTGGATGCCTATTATGGCAAGGCATTGTCCTGGGCAAAGAGATTAGGATTACGGAAGGCTAAGATGTGAGCATTATGGTTTGAAGCCAGCCCAAACAGAATACTCCTCTATTAGCCAGCAGGAAAAAACAAGATAGACTGTAGGTTTGGTTCAAATGGTAGAATCTAGCTATGAGTGAAAAAGCCAAACAAGAGCAAGAGGGCCTGAGTTCAAGCCCAGGAACTAGCATGTGCATGCCATAATAGGATACGTTAATGAATTTGAAGAAGGATGTGAGGAACACAGAGAAGTCACTTTAAAGTACTCATTCTAGATTTTAAGCTTGTTAAAATACTATAATTTTATTCAAGCACACATTCTGCTGGAAAGTGCTGAGCAAGAAAGTCAAATCAGAGCCCTAAATTCAAGAACTAGCATGAAAAGTATCATTCTAAAGAATAACATAAGAAATTTTAATTATTTTAAAAATATAAGTTGTACATTTTTTATAATTTAGGTTTTCAGCAAGAAACAGATGCTAGCAAAAGCACATTACAGGGCTTCATGGAATATTAAAATCCAGTAAGACTTTCTCAGAAATATAGCTAATATGTTATAGAATGTTAGGGTACCTTAGAGGTCTTTTAAATACTTGTGTAAACCTGTGGGGGGGGGGAACTGATCAATTTTACTAAAATGGGAAGAAATGCTAACTGAAAAAAATGTTTACCTTTAAATTAGCAGAAATGAAAAAATTAAGAATCTGTAGTAATAACAAAAGCTGGTAGTGGCTTTCTGAAAGACAATGTGGAAATATGTGTTTTAATCTTACAAACATTTTAGCCTGTGACCAAGTAACACACCTTGAAAGGGTTTAATGCAAAGAAAACACAGGATATATAATAAGAATTATAAATTAAGACCTTCAAAGAGTTGTATGTAGAATAAAAAAACCCTAGAATCAATATAAATTTCTTGAAGTAGTTACACAGTTAAATTATAGTACAATTATATAACATGATTCTCTGGGAAGTAAAAGTAATAGACTTAGAGTATTAAGTGCAAAATGTATGAGGTGAAACATATAAGATGTTAAATTTAGAGTAGATAATTGTGTATACAGTAAGACTATAAGAATGATATGTATATACTGTACAATCCAATAAATACATAACAAAGATATTCACATTTTAAAATAATTTTTAAATTAAAACAGAAAGGAATCAGATAAAAAGAACTGATAGCTTTTCTTTTGGTCTAGCATTTCAAGGATGTGTATATGGTGGGCAGACTAGAGAGAGAGTCTCCCTCTGGGATACAGGGTAGTTTTATTTATTGTCTGGTATAATAAAGGTGATATCTCCTTCCAGAGCAAAGATGATGAATTATATACCAAAAGTCCCGTATGAGAAATAACTTTTCTCAACTTCTCAACTGTTTGTATTAAAGCAAATGTAAAAGAAACTGGGGCTGGATATACCCACAGTCCTTCAATTATTCATTGGCTCATTTGGAGAGAAAGCAGGTCATAGTAGCAAAGAATGCACTTCCCCAACGGAGTATAAGTGTTCCCTTTCCTCCACCTCCTCTCCAGCACTTGTCCCTCCTCTTTCTCTGCTTCCTAACATTCCCCTCTCTCCCCGCATCCAATGCTGGGAACTTAACTCAGAGCCTAGCTCTTGGTAAGCAAGTACTCCAAGCACTTAAGCCATGCTCCTAGCCCTTTTGTTTTGAGATTGCTAATTTGCCCATGGTTGGTTTCTAGCTGTGATAGTCCTCAGATTACAGATATGCAGTTTCACACTGGCCTAGTACTTGTTATCTCTTCACATAATAATAAAAATGTATTGCATTCCTGAAAAATGGTGGGAGTAGATTTCAATGTGCGCACACCATTTAAAAAAGGTCAGGTAATGCATACAATAATTAGTTCCATTTAGCCATTCCACTACACATAGATTGGTTGGTATGTAGGTAGATAGGTTGGTAGGTAGGTAGACAGATAAACAGACCGACAGACAGATAGACAAATATCAAAACGTAACATTACATGTGAGATATATACATATATTTATCAATTAAAATAATCAGTAAAAATAGTTTTTAATTGAATAAAAAGCACTCTCCTCCTTCAACGGTTACTGTGAGACTTTGTGCAAATCACTTAATCTCTTTTTGTTTTCTCAGATACAAAATGTAGACAATAGCAGCACTGACCTCATAGGCTACAGGAGTAGATAGGATACCTACACAGCAAATACAGCAATATATAGGCACATCTAAGGCCTATGTGACACATATGTGACAGGCTCTCAGAATAGCTGTGCTGAATGTATCCACACATTCAGTCATAAGCTATTTCCCTGGCATTATTCAAGTGCTAAATGCTGGGACATGTGCAAACATGTAGAAACATACTATTATGAAATTCTGGAACCAAAAGTTCTGTATAAGGTAAGGTAAGACAGGGGCAATGAAAAATGTCCACAACTGCGTGGAAGTGACAGAAAATACCTCCCAGAAAATATGGTACTTCAACCAACTACTAAAGAGTGAGGAAAAATTATTCCGATGACCTTGAGGGTAGACAAGATGTACATGGTCTGCCAAGAGACTATGAACAAAAAGCATCTGAAAGAAACTGAGCTGGTGAGCTCAGCAAGGCCGAAGCAGGAAGGTTCTGTAAGAGATGCTAAACAGTTGATATTCACACAGGAAAACATTTACGTAGCTACATTTTTCACCATCTTATTTCATATATTCCAGGTGAATTCTACTCAAATTTAGTTTTTCAAAAAAAAAAAGGCATCAGCTTTAATAATGAAAACTTAATTCTTTTGACTAGAATTCTAATTATGATAATTTTAAAAACTTTAAATAGCCATCCTTACTTTTTAAACTGAACTGTTACATAGCTGGATATTTATATATTAGTACTTTGAGAGTATTAGTTAATAGCAATAAATCATAAAATGAGCCTATAACCATTATGGAAGAATATCAGATATGCTTTGCCTTTGAAGCATTAAAGTCCTTTACAAAGTACTTGCAGCTAAACATACCAGCTGTGAAGTTGTATAATGTTTAAAAATGATCCATCATGATTAGCCCAAACATGACAAGTAAAATCCCTCAATAATGTATTAAATTTGATTTACATGGAACATAAAATGTATATATTTTGACTTTTAAAACATATACTAGTACTAATAAGCCAACTACATAACAACTTCATTTTTAAGTTCTATTTACTTACTGTCAGAATCTTCACTGAACCTACCTATGCCATGAAGACTCATGAAAAATACTGTTAAATGGAATTTTTTTTCTTTTTTTTGTCAGTCATAGGGCTTGAACTCTGGGCCTGAGCACTGTCCCTCAGCGATTCAGCTCAAGGCTAGCGCTCTACCACTTGAGCTACAGTGCCACTTTGGGTTTTTCTGGTGATTTATTCTAGATAAGAGTCTCACAGACTGCCCTGCCTGTGCTGGCTTTGAACCGCGATCCTCAGATCCCAGCCTCCTTCTGAATAGCTAGGATTACAGGCATGAGCCACCGGCACCCGGCTGGAATTTATTTTTTAAATTAAACATATGGCTGGGTGCTAGTGGCTCAGGCCTATAATCCAAGATACTCAAGAGGCTGAGACCTAAGGATCACCGTTTAAAGCCAGCCAGTGCAGGAAAGTCCCACAGACTCTTATCTCCAGTGAAGGAGAAGAAAGAAGAAAGAAGGAAGAAGGAGGAAGGAAGAGGAGGAAGGGAAGGGGAAGGGGAAGCGGAACAGGAAGAGGAAGAGGAGGAAGAAGAAGATGAAGAACAACAACAACCACAACAACAACTAAATATATAAAATGTATATAATCACAAACACCAATCTGACTAAATTATTTCAAATTCTAAAACACATTACTATAATCCCTATATTGTTTTTATAGTGGCTTGAGGCTTTATAACGATCATATTTTCTAAGTATGTCTATCTCAACATGCTATAAGAATATATTCTATAAAGTATGTGACTTTTCACTCCCATCAGAATGTTACTTCATGTTTCCAAAAAAGGAAAGTAGATGATGTTAATTAATTATAGAATTAATGTCTACTCCCTGTCCATGGAAAGAAAACATTGAAAATATTAACCATCTTGCTCCTTAGCCTGTATATAACAGCAGGAACTGAAATTCTTAGTGAAATGTTTGTATCTTAAAAGAAGTAAAAGCAAAATATAAATACAGCACTTGTATAGATTGTCACAGTAATTTTTAGGTTATCAAGGAAACATCTAGAGTGTTGATCTGGTTATACTCAATTCAAACAAACTACTTGTCACATTAACTACCTCCAGGAAGTTACTCCAAACACAAAATAAACTGTTTATGCCCCTACTCAGATAGATAACATGACAGATTGTTATTAGTTGAAGACAGATGAAATACATTAATTTGATTGTGAGCATGTGTTTAATTTTACCATGCCATGGACACTCTCTAATGCTGTCTTTCTATGATGACATAGTAAATCATGCCATATTAGAAGAATTGTTAATGTAAGAAAATAAAAAATTACCAAAACTTGACACTGACTGCAAATGCTTAAGCCAACTCTTACAAAACTAACTGCCTAAATACTACCACATTCCACAAACAGATAAAGGAAAAAAGTGGTCATTAAAGAAATTATTTGAATTTCTAGTATACAGCTAGAGACTTCTGTGAAGTTTCACATTTGCCCTGCATACTAGTTTCCACATTTCTTTATGAAATGCCTCTTCCCTCCTCTTCCCACCTTCTACTAGGTTTAAGCTTTCAGCTCATTAATCTGTTCAAGGAGCTTCTATAATAAGGGCACTTACCATGTATGTTCCAAACATTCCTCTTAGATTATACTTTAAAATATTTCATGATGTTTTTGAGAAACAGAAATTAATCTTATTTATCCTGTGATAAATATGTATATTATTGTTTCAACTATGTTTATTTGCTTTTATGTTACATGCAGCTAAAAACAAAAATAAGCAAATGAATGAAAAATAGGCACTCACAAAGTAATTGTTGAGTACAGAAAAGTGTTTTGAGTTTTTAAAATAAATTCAAAAACTGTCCAAAATAATATTTATTCCTTCATTTTTACAGGAATACAACACAAGAATGGAAATCAATAGTTTCACAAGATGGTAACAATTCATCTCATAAATAAGTTAAAACACAAAAAGAATACCCATAAATGATTGCATGTATATGAAATTCCAAAATGGTACAACTAAATATTAGAGGAGGCAAGTACCAGTTGTGAAGCAAAAAGAAAAGAACAGGAGAAAGGATAAAGTTACCTCTAGAAGAAGAGACTAGATAAAGGAAGGCGCCAACCAGAACAGAGCTTCAGGGAGCTAGCACTTTCTATTTTCTGACCTGGGAATACTTCTTAAAAGTATACTTGTTTTTTTACATTTTTCTCTATGTGTATCTCATTACATTAAAATTTTCTCCAAAGATTATGATAATACATGATATTCTTCTCTTAAAATCTAATTTCTCATTATGGTCATAAGAAAAGGTCACTGTTGCAAAAACATTCGTAGTTTTCATTTGCCTGAAGACTGCTATTGGTCATACTCTTTTGGCCTACCTATATAGGTCATGAACATGAATCTTTCTTTCAACTACGTGTTACCTGACACTACTAAATCCTCATTTGCTCATTTCTTTGCTACTAAAAATGCTTCAAGATTGGCCTAATCCATTTGCATTGTGTTCACATTTGTATAGTGACATACAAATCTACATACTAAGCCCTAAGAATTCTGAGCAGATAATAATTACCAAAATGCCAACAGCAACCAAAACCAAGAGGAGAGAGAAAAAGGAGTATGTAAAAATTCCTATTATTTCCTCAGCTTGTGTAGTCTTGTTGGTTTTTTAAATCCCTCTGGTGACAACGTATAACACTTTTTATAAGCTCAACTGAAAACAGTAATGGAACAAAATGAGAGCATAGCACTATCTAGTAAGTAACATTTTTTGTATTTGTACCTGACTACAATTTTGCTGCTGTGTGCAACATTCATGTATAAATCTTTGTCCATCTACCAAAAGCTTAAAGAAACTGGAAAATTAATCACCTTTTCCCTTTATTTTAATTCATGTGCTGGGCATTTCCCATAGGAACTAATATTAGGCAATTTCACATTAGCATAGGTTTATTAGAAAAGTTCTATGTAACAGGTAGATATAATTAGGCCCAAGTTCACTCATACTACTTATACATAGGCTTGTACCCAAAAAAGTGCTCTTACCTAGAGATTAGTACAACTGACATCTTAAAGAAACAGAGCTACAGCAAAAATTGACTTGCTTACACAATTGTAGCCTTCAAATTAAACTTTTCTCCTATTTACCAGTTACCAACAATAGCTGTATATTAGATCTACTAGGAAAGGGAAAAATGATAGAACATAAAACAAAATTTCTTCAATAGCAATAGAATGAAGATGCATTTTTTCAAAAACTGCTTTGTTGAAGGGAAACTCCTTAAGATATAAATATATACATATACTTAAAGATATTAAATGTATATATTGAAAAATAACAAATACAAAGCACTACACTGTTTTGTAGGCACGTTATATATTTAATCATGTACTACAACAATCATTTGACAAATAAGAAAACAGAGGTGCAGAGGACACAAATGACTATGTAAACCCACAGATCTATTAAGTCACAGAGCCAGAGCTCAATCCCTAATCCGTGCTACTCCAGAGACTTCTCATTTGTTTGTTTGGGTGGTACTAGGGTCTGAATTCAGGGCCTTGGACTTGATAGTTAGGCACCTACCACCTGATCTGTAGCCCAGTGCTTTCTGTTTTAGTTATGCTTCAAATAGGGTTAAGGTTGTGCTGCCCACTGCACCACCGCTTGAATTGCTCCTCTGCTAAAACAAACATACATAGTGACTTGCTAGAGTTAGTATGGTTCTCAGCAATTCCTGCCACGCACCCTATGGTCCAGGTGTGATAAAATATCGAGAGTTCCTCTTATAATACAAACTATCTCCCAACTTCTGAAGCTGAAGATTTATTCATTCTTGTACTTCTTTCTAAACTTCCCTTTTTCACTCCTCCTTTTTTTGTTTATTTGTTTCGTACCAGTACTGAGCCTGGTCACTGACTTGCTCAAAACTGGCACTCTACCATTTCAGCCACAGCTCCACCTTTGGCTTTTATTGAAGATAGGAGTCTCACACATATTCCTGCTTCCAACCTCCAGCTATTCAGTGTTAAGTGAGATCATCAGATCTCAATCTTCTGAGCAGCCAGCATTACAATGTGAACCATTGGTGTCCAACCTCAGGCCTCATCAGACACTCCTGAACATCCCTTAAAATTTTCTTTATTGTCACTGTTCAATCTCTCCTGAGCACTTTCTCTGTAAAGCTCTCTTTGCAGAAAGTTTATCACTCAAAGATAATACTATGATAGTGGCTCTCCTACTTCTGAGCTTGGTACACAGAAGATTGAATGTATATAACTGTACTCATAAACTGCTCTTTTCAATGTCAATTCCAACTCCTTCATACACCTACTTAAATAATAAAAGTAAGTAAAATAAGAACATCGAATGTGTGCAATTGTTTATAATTAACAGCCAAATTCTAACATTTAAAATAATGAAAATGCACTTTAATCAAATTATTTTTTTAATTTCAATAAAGCTATGGTCATTTTTAATTACAAAACATCCTTAGATTTTAATATTTAACAGTAAAGTAACCAACTGAAAAGATGATGCTAGACCAATACAGCAATAATCCAAGGACCAAGTAAACAATAAGACAATTGTCCAAAAAAGGTTTTCTCTGAAAAAAAAGCAATGGATCTACTTAGGAGAAGCACAGAAATAATTCCAAGTAGAAAGAATCTCTTCACAAAAAAAGAAAAATCCACACTGGAATGACCTAAGACTAAACACAAAATGTAATCAATTTTCACTAATTTTTTTTTAAAAAATAGAATGGTGATCAGTAAATTTAGTACTTAAAAAAGAAGAAATCTTTAAAAAAAAAAAACAGGAAATTTTAATTTCAAGCCTTAAAAATATTCTCCACTGAAAAGCATTCAGTTCATGGGACCAATGTATTAGCATATCAAATTATAACTCTATGGATATAAATGGCAGTGGTGGGAAGAAGCTGGAACAAGGAAGAAAACAAAATTATACCAATCATCTTTGGTACTCAGCTCTAAACCTCAGGACCCAAAATAGGAAGTTCAGTTGATAAGTTTTATCATGATAACCTGTTTTTTGCTCATTTTCAGATACTTGCCATTCTGTGACTAAAGTAGTTACCTTCAAAAACAATATGCTTTTTGGTTAAACTGATATTACAGAAAATTCTGAAATAGGATTTGAGATTTACTCTTTTTTCAAGCAGAACTAACAAATTTTATTTTAAAAAGTTCAGATCTGTTAAGGATATTCTTTTTTATTTTTGTTAAGGTGATGTCCAGAGGGGTTACAGTTACATATGTAAGGCAGTGAATACAGTTCTTGTCAAACATCATTACCCCTCCCTTGTTCTTCTCCACTCTCCCTTCCCCACAATGCCCCCTCCCAAGGTGTAAAGTTCATTTACTGTAGTTATGGAGATGGGAGGGAAGGGATGGTAGGTGGGAAACAAAGGAGGAGGCAACAATGCTTAATAAGAAATGTACTCATTACCTTGCTCATGTGATTGTAACCCCTCTGTACAATATTTTCACAATAAAAAAAACTTATTTAAAAAAATAAATTAAAAAAATAAAACTCCAAATTCAGGTATTCATTTTCAAAAGATTCAATGTTTTTGTGCTGAGTATCTCTATCTGTTAACAAGAATTTAAATTCATATTTGGAAAGTAACTGGCCTGTGCATAAAGACTGAAAATGTTCTGACTTAGCAAACACACAGCCAAAATCTCACTCCAAGAATATCTGACTTGTGGGGCTGGGAAGGTGGCTCAGTGGTAGAGCGCTTGCCTTGCATGCACGAGGCCCTGGGTTCAATTCCTCAGCACCACATAAGCAAAAAGAAAAAAGCCGGAAGTGGTGCTGTGGCTCAAGTGGTAGAGCACTAGCCTTGAGCTGAAGAGCTGAGGGACAGCGCCCAGGCCCAGAGTTCAGGCCCCACGACCAGACCCAAAAAAAAAAAAAAAAAAGAATATCTGACTTGAAACCAGCAGTGTTACTTTAACTGGGATATATTGCTAAATGATACATTCTAACTTAGAAATAAATTCAAATTTATTTAAAGTAAAACCCCAGAAACACATCTGTGATGTGACATGAGTAATGAAACTGAAAAAATACACTAATGAATTTAAACCTAAAAGAAGCAAAAAAAAAAAAAAAAAGTAGGGCACTGGTGGCTCACACTGGTAATCCTAGTTTCTCAAGAAGAAGTACGTGATGATTGAGGTTCAAAGCTAGCCTGGGCAGAAAAATCTATGAGATTCTATCTTCAATTAACCAGCAAAAAAGCCAGACTGGGAGGTATGGCTCAAGTGGTAGAATGCTACTTGAGAGCACAAACAAAATCTAAGTGAGAAGTACACAGTATGGTGGTGAGGTGATTCTAAAGTGACTCCGGAGCCTGGGAGGTGTCTCTCAATTCTAAATTCACCAGTCAGTTTCCCTAAAATGTACCTGGAAGAAAATCACATCTTTGGCAAAAAAGAAAAGAAAGATGATAGATGACAGATCCGTTGTCACAGAAGACGAGAAAGTTGGAACCAAGACTAAGAATTTGTAAGAGTTCAAGGAATTAAAAAAAAAAAAAAAACAGGCCTAAAAGGAGGATATCAGTTTGAACTCAGCTTGAGCGCGATAGCAAGACTCTTGTCTCCAAAAGAATAAATAAATAAATAAAACACACACATTTAATCCCTATCAGGCAATAAACAAAAATCAAGAACCTTGTCCATTATATGAAGAATCAAAGAAAAACAAACCAGAAAACAAACATTCTCATTTTCAGCTGAATGAGAACAGATTTATAGTAGGGCTGTCATAACAAAGCATTACCAACTGAACGGCTGAAAAGAACAAAAATTTATTTTCATATAGTTCCAGAGACTATAATTTAGAAACAAGGTGCTGATCGGGCCTTCCTTCTCCCTACTTATATGTGTTTACAAACAAGCCTTGCATTCCCTGGCTCTCAGCTGCAACACTCCAACCTCTGGCCCATCTTCCCAGGTAACTCCACCTCTGTGGAGAGGGCCACCCTCACCAACTATGACTTCAACTTCAGCTGGTGATGGCAGTAGAGACCTACTTCCACATTCACATGCACAGGAACTGGAGGTTAGGGTTTCAGCAGATGTTTTGTGGAGTCAGAAGTCAACATCCAAAAAAACTTATGCTTCCTATTTCATTGAGAAACTAGGAAGTCAAGACCTTCCACTTACCTTCTGTAGGTATATACAAATACAATCTACACACAAAACATAATACTGCTATGTATTAGTTGTTATTATTGTCTTTCCAAGTTTATCTTCAAATCTTGTCTTCTCCTTATAAAAAAAATAACTGGAGAATCTGATAAATACATTTTTTCTCTCTTTAAGAGCTTTTTTTAGGAGTTGAGGATCGAACCCAGGGTCCCAGGCATGCTAGGTAAATGCTCTACCACTGTTAGTACCAACCTGTATATATTTTTCTCCTATGAAGATTCAAATAGCACAAGCTGAAAAGTTGTTGGAATAACTTGGAAATACACCATGATTACAATGTGAGCTATACTCAATTTTTGGAAACAAAACCTCCTTTTACAGTTAAAAAGCATAGTTTCTGAAAATGGTTTAAATTCCATTGATAGACATAAAATAATTCTGATACTCAATCTCAATTGTGAAAGCTGTTGTGCTATGGCCATGAATTTTCATCTCAAGTTTATTTTGCTATGTAGACATGTGTCTAATAAAAAAAAGATGCTGCATAAACCATCATTTGAGTTTGAATGTGCTTCTGTTTTAGGCTGAGGCATAAATGTTATTTCTGGCTGTGTCCTTCATATTTAGTTCCTCTTACAACAAATGGAAAGCTCTTAATTGTACCTAAGGGAATAGTTAATTCACAGTGGACATGTGGTGGACAAAAGCTAAGTATAGTAAATGAAATAAAATTATAAATGGTAAACATATGATTGCCTACAAAATCTGGCAGCTATGAAAGATAAAGTATTTGAGATTGATCCATTTTGTGTGAAGCATAATTCTTTTTTGGCATGTTGATATCATATGTATATATATAAAAATTTTATTAAAAGATGTGCCCTTAAGTTACACTTGAAACCTCTCTCTCTCTCTCTTTTAACTGTAGTTAAGGTTCAAAATGTGACTCTGAAGCCAACAATAGAAATGATCTCACATTTGTGGAAAGTGACTGCTCTTTTGATTGGGGGCAGTTAATTAGCATTAACCCGGAACGGCTCTTGGACTTTCTGGATTTGAGCATTATATATGGCTGCACTGCTCCAGCAAAAGGTTAAGTATTAATGGAAAATGGTCACAGCCCTTTTACTTAAAGAAAACATGTTACTTGTAAGTTTTCTTTTGATTTTACTTTTACAGGTACATTGAATGTCTTCATTCATTTAGCCATCCATAAAGCAAATATTGTTGCACATGCAATGGATAATAAGTCTTTTTAAGACTACTTGTGTGGTACGTCACAGACCATTAACTACAAGTAACCACCTGACTTGAGGGGAGCCTGGAAGCATCATTATAGTGAAGTAAGCTTCTATTTAGGTATCATTGTAACACACTGATTTATAGAAATGTCAGATTGCTACTGTGAAAATATGTTCTCATTATCATTTAGGGAATGGTAGCGTTTAACTGCTGTAGACTGTAAAAGAGATATATTGCTAACAATAGAAAAATAAGAATACTATTGTGGTCTGCATTTTGTCCACTGATTACTTTTAAAGAATTATTAGATAATTCATTAAGCTAAATTAGGTGATTTTTAGAATGCTTTTTATATATGTATTAAAGGCATATTCTAAGTTTTCCATCATTTAAAATATCTTTAAGCAGAATAAAAAAGGAACATCAAACACAAGCAGCGGGGCAATGATGGCTCCCGCCTGTAGTGCTAGCTACTCAGGAGGCTGAGATCTGAGGATCCTTTGAAGCCATCCTGGGCAGGAAAGTCCATGAGACTCTTACCTCCAATTAACCACCAGAAAACCAAACTGGTTCTGTGGTTCCAAGTGGTTGAGAGCTAGCCTTGTTCAAACAAGAGCTCAGGGACAGAGACCAGGCCCAGAGTTCAAGCCCCACAACCAGAAGAAGAAAAAAAAAGAATCAATGCATAAAGCACTAAATTCTGTGAGTGCATGAATGTACTTCATGAATCTTGCATTCAGAAATCTCAGTCCTATTGAGGAAGCTTATAACGTGACACATTCACAGATCTAGAGTCCTTTTTATACATCTTTATCTCCGAAGAACTCATTCTAGAGTTTCCTAAAATAGGAGCTCCTCCTTTGGTATTTTGGTGTTGTTTTCATGTTACTAGCAGGTTAGAAAACCTAAACAAATGAAAAATATTACAGCCTATGTCATTTTGCTAGGACACTCTAGCAAAGTACATTAGATTAAGTGGTTTAAGCAATATAAATGTAGTTCCACACAGTTCCAAGATCAGTGTTCGGGTAGTGGGGTTGGTTTCCTTGTGAGGCCTCTCTGGCCTCAGATGACTGGCTTCTACCTTTGTCTTCATGTTGCCATTCTACCATGCATATCTGTATCCAAATTTCTTACAAGGACATGAGCATGATTGAGCATCCCTTCAAATGACTTCATTTTACCCTAATTTCCTCTTTAAAGCCCCATCTTCAAATATATTCACCTTTAAAAGTACTAGGTAGGGCTGGAAGGTAGCTCAGTGGTAGAGTGCTTGCCTTGCATGCATAAGGCCCTGGGTTCAATTCTTCAGCATCACATAAGCAGAAAAATCCAGAAATGGCACTGTGGCTCATGTGGTAGAGCACTAGCCTTGAGCTGAAGAGCTGAGGGACAGCGGCCCAGAGTTCAAGCCCCACAACTGACAAAAAAAAAAAAAAGGAAGAAAGAACAAGTAAGTACTAGGTGTAAGTATGTCAACATATGAACTGGGGTAGGGGAAGTGTGTAGAACAAAACTCAGATCTTAACAGAGCCACTGTAATTTAATGTATTATAAATAAATCTCCCTGGGTACTGTTGGCTCATGCCTGCATTCCTAGCTACACAGGAGGCTGAGATCTAAGGATTCTAGTTTGAAGGCAGCCTGGGAAGGAAAGCCCATGAGACTCTTATCTCCAATTAACAACCAAAAAAACAGAAGTGGAGTCATAGCTCAAAGTGCTGCTAGCCTTGAGCACAAAAGCTCGAGGACAGTGTCCAGGATCTGAGTTCAAGCCCGTGACAAGAAAGCAAGAAAGCAAAAAAGTAAGCAAGGAAGCAAGCAAGCAAACAAGCAAGAAAGAAAGATGAGTTCTATGTGCTTTGTATGTCCCTCCCCCATGGTATAACCCCTACTCTACTTTCACTGTATTTGATGTTGGTATAATTTGTGGAGGGGAAGGGAAAAAACAAATGGTTTAACTAGGGATACAGGTAGACCCATTGCAACAATGAGATATACAAGTCGTTATGTCAAAAAACGAACTTGACAACTTTGGTGGAGGAGGGAGGATCAGGTGGGGGAAGGTAAGGGGAGGATGGGAAGGGATGGGAAGGGGAACCAAAGGAGGAGGCAACAATGCTTGATAAGAAATGTACTCGTTATCTTGCCCATGTAATTTTAACTCCTCTGTACGGTATTCTCACAACAAAAATAAATAAATTTAAATTAAAATTAAAAAAAAGAGATTCCATAGAATCATAGAATAAATCTTCTAACTTATTATTTACTAATGAGGAAACCAAAATTGGAGTCCTTTGAGAGTATGAAAAATAAAAGTTTACCTGAACTTTAAATATTTATCATATAAAAATATAAACTTCATGTGATTAGCCATATTAAATATTTAAGTACCTTTTTTACTATCAGTAGGATAAAATGCATACAGCATGCAAATTAAGAAAACATCTAAACAAGGTGACCCCCCCCTTAAAAAAAAAAAGAAAGCCAAAAGAAAAGTGAATGTGTGACTTACAGAAATACTTCATACAATGTTTAGAAGCAGATTTTATATGATAAATCTATCCCCCCTTTTTTTACTGAATATTATAGGTTTAATTACAAAATCTTGGTTATTTGAGTGCTTTGTGAAACAATGTCTTTCTTCTAATACTTTTTCTCAAATCTAATTTTAAAAAAAAAAGAAAAATCACCATTTTGAAAGATAACAGCACAAAGTTAGTGTTCAAGAAGCAATTTACCACACAAAAAAAGTAGCAGTATTTTATTATCCTTAAGTAGTTGCGGTTTCAGTACAACATGTCAGTTTATGACTACAATGTATCTTGATCAACATTACCCCTTTTACCATTCCCTCCATTTCTCCCAGCCCTACCCATCCCCTCAACTTTCCTAGTTCCATTTTCACCTATGGGCATAGAATATTTTTTTAATTAATTTTGTTTTATTTGTGAACATACTGTACAGAAGGGTTACAATTGCATGGGCAGGTTGGACATGACGACCTGTACTTCTCATTGTTGCAACAGGTCCACCTGTATCCTTAAACAACTGGTTTTTCCCCATCTCCTCCACAAGTTATACTGACATCAAATA
>NW_012267224.1:1875915-1908452 GCF_000151885.1 Dipodomys ordii
TGATATTCCTCCAGCAGTGTTCTTTCCGTTGAGGAGCGTTTTTGCTATTCGGGGTCTTTTATTGTTCCATATGAATTTTTGGATTGCCTCTTCTATTTTCTTGAAGAATGAGGTTGGAATTTTGATAGGTATTGCGTTGAATTTGTAGATAGCTTTGGGAAGTATTGCGGGCATATAATATTATAACTGCATGTACCCACTCTTCCTGTCTATTCCCTTCCCCTTGACCCCATCCCCACCTCCTCAAGTTCCAGCTTCTTGGTATTCATTTTGTTAGACAGTTGTTCAAAGCAGTTTCACCATTGGAATTTTCCTATGTATACCATAGTTTAAGTAATATGTTTATGTGTGTCTACGCACATGACCTTGTATATGTTTACATGTACATTTAGAAATTAAGATTTCCTCATGTACAAGGAAACTTGTACACTTTGCCTCTTTAGACCTGGCAGTTCACTTAACATATTTTTTCCAGATCCATCCATTTTTTGATAAGAAGTTAAATTAATATTACTATAATCTGTAAACTTCTTAATTTAAAAAAAATCTCTTAATTTTTTTTCTATTGCTCAAGTAGATTGTCCTGGAGAAATATTTCAGATGCAAAAGGCACTCGGGGCACACTTGATATGGTTGATCAAGTATGTTCTGTACCACAAATAATAATAAAGTTTGAGTGTATGATGTTAACTTGTATTAGTATATGCTTCCTAAGTAGAAAGAAAAAAAGCCAGACACAGTGGCTCAAGTCTGTACTTTGAGCTACTTGGAAGATGGAAACCAGGGGATCATGGTTGGAGGCCAGCAGAACATAAAAATTTGTGAGACTTTATCTAAACCAATGGCTGGCTGCTATTCCAAACTACAGGGAAAGCACAATGGCTAGGCACAGTGGCACACAACTGCCATCCTAGTCTCACAAGCAGACCCAAGTAAGAGAATCACAGTCCAGGCTGGCCTCAGACATAAAGCAAAACCTTACCTCAAAAATACAAGATGAGCACCAGTAGCTTATGCCTGTAATACTCACTACACAGGAGGCTGAAAAGTGAGGATCATACTTCAAAGCACGTCCAGGCAGAAAAGTCCATGAGACTCTTATCTCCAATTAGCCAACAAAAACCTGAAAGTAGAAATGTAACTCAAGTGGTAGAGCACTAGCCTTGAGAAAAAATGGTAAGGGAAACCATGCAATCTTTGTTTCTCTGGGTATGGCTTATTTCACTTAATATAATTTCCTTGTGAATGGTACATAACATTCTTTTCAATAGATGAGTAAAAATCCATTGTGTATATAAACCACATTTCCTGGATCCATTCATCCATTAAGAGACATCTGGACTGATTCCATCTCTTCACTACAATGAATAGTGCTGCAAGGAACATGGTTGTGCTTGTGGCACTGCTATAACCCTGTTTGTGTTCTACTGGATGCCCAGAGTGCGATTGCTGGGTCATAGGGTAGTTCTCTGTTTAGTTTTGGGGGGAGCCTCCATACTGCTTTCCAGAATAGTTGAACAGCTTACATTCTTACCAACAGTGTATTAAAGTTCCTTTTTGGCTTCCCAAGTGATTACAAATGAATTAACTGAAGTATAATAGACAAGACTCTAGGGAGAGCTCAAATAGCATAATTTTTATACTATAATCTTTTACAGTAATATCTTGGTCAAAGACCAACAAATTCAACAACAGGAAATGGGTACAAGCAAGAGCGAGGTGTGGCACCAAGGAGAGAAGGGTAGACAAATGAAAGGGTGATGAGGGGAGATGCAGTCAAGAATTCACTGTATGGACCACAAAATGAAGAAAAGGGAAAGAGTACATCTAAGAGGAGTGAGAATGTTGAAGGCAATGACAATGTTCAAGAAACATAGTATTTGAAATTGCCGTCTTATATGGCACCTCCTTGTACTTAAAGGTATTTTTGTTAATTTAAAGCTAAAGACAGCAACTAAGTAAGCCCTGAGTTCAAGCCCCAGTACCAGCACAAAATTTTTTTTAATTTTTTTTAAAAATAAGGCAAAAAAGGGCTAGTAGAGGGGCTCAAGTGATAGAGAACCTGCCTAGCAATTACAAAACACTGAGTTCGAAACCCAGTCGAAAGGTAGGGAGGGACTCAATAATATATAAAGCCGGGCACTAGTGTCTCATGCTTATAATCCTAGCTACATAGGAGACTAAGATCTGAGGATCAAGGTTCAAAGCCAGCCTGGGCAAGAAAGGCCATGAAACTCTACAATAAACCACCAGAAAACCATAAGTAACACTGTGGTTCAAGTGGTAGAGCACTAGCCTTGAGCTGAAGGGCCAAGGGACAGAGCTCAGGCTCAGAGTTCAAGCCCATGACTGACAAAAGAAAATAATAATAAATAATAATAATAATCAAAGTACCACATTATAGTATTATTTTAATCAATATTATATTTTTCCTAACTTTAAGATGCTGCAGTAATGAGATCTTTTCTTTAGTGAGTCCTATATTATACAATTGAACATTTTAAAGGGTACAGCTTTTAATGTACTGACTGAACTGTGCACTTGCTACCACTATCTAATTCTAACATTTTTCATTATACCTGACTGTTATGTCTTCTTTGGTAAAATACATATTCAAGTACTTTGCTCATTATTAAATTAGGTTGCCTTTTATTGCTGAATTTTAAATTTTCCCTATAGGATATCAAACACAGTAGAAGCATGACATAAATAATTTCTCTTATTACTACAAATTATCTTCATTTTTTGGTAATGCCTTTAGATGGGCAAAAAATTTAACTTTATCATAAAAACAGCTTCAATGCAATTCCCAGAAAAATCCAGAATGAAAAATCCATACATACCAGAAGTAATTCTTCGCAAAAAGAGACACAGGGGAGATAACACAATACTGAAACTCAAAATACATTACAGAGTCATGGGAACAAAAGCAGCGTGAAATAGGCACAAAAACAGATACAAAGACCAATGGAGCAAAATAGAATGCTCAAAAATAAAACCACACCATTACAGTCATCTGACCTATAACAAAACCAAAAACGTACACTGGAGAAAAAGACAGCCTATTCAAAAAATGGTTCTGGAAAAATTAGTTATATATATTCAAAAGACGAAAACTAGATCCCTACCTTTCATCCTGTACAAAAAGCAACTCCTAAGATCTTACTAAAAGACTTGAAAGCTTCAAACTACTACAGAAAAACATAGGTAAACTACATAGGGCTCCAACTGTCCAGAAAATAAGGAGTTATCAAATAAGACCACATCAAGTTAAAGAGTTTCTGCATGTAAAAAAAAAAAATCACAACGATCAGTAAAGAATTAATATCCAAAATATGTATACAATAGCTCAAAAGCTAAACAATAAAAGAACAAATAATCTAAATAGAGAAGCTGAAAAGATAGTTCTCAGAAAAAGAAACATAAATGGCTAATAAATAAATAAATGTTCAACATCCTTAGTCAAAAAGGAAATGAAAATTAAAACTACACTGAGTAGTACTACATTTCACTCCAGTCAGAC
Organism: Dipodomys ordii; assembly: GCF_000151885.1. NCBI lineage: Eukaryota > Metazoa > Chordata > Mammalia > Rodentia > Heteromyidae > Dipodomys > Dipodomys ordii. Next base: position 1,879,439 of record NW_012267224.1, read on the forward strand.
TGGCAGTCATCAAGAAAACAAGAAGCAAATCCTTGAGAGGATGTGAGAGAAAAGGAACACTTAAACATGATTGGCGGACTATTACTACAACCACTATGCAAAGCAGTATCTCTGCATTGCTTCAAAAAACTAAAAGTAAGTCTATCTTATGACATCGCCATACAGACCTTAGGCACCTCTGAGGGAATCTAAGTTAATATTTGGCTCATACAACTGCACTCATGTTTATTAGAGCAGGTTTATTACTCACAGCAGCCAAACGAATCAGCTGACGTGCCAACAACTGGTAAATGGATAAAGAAAATATATTACATACATATGTCTATATACCATAGACATTATATGGTAATAAAGAAAAATGAAGCTGTATCATTTGTAGGAAAATGGATGAACTAAACAACATCATACTGAGCAAGATAAAACAAGCTCAAAAAGCAAATGTCTCATGTTTCTGCTCATTTGTGGAATTTATATCTAAAAGACATAAAGACATACTTGTACATGTGTATATATATGTGTATGTATGTATATACATAGAACTATGAGGACATGGATAACATGGGAAGGGGAGATAGAGACTGAAACTAATGGAAGGTGAATTTGAAATACATAAGGAATCTCACTGAAAACTGTTGAATATGGCGTTAGAGGAGCTAGGGACTGAAAGAACTATAGAGGGTACTATGATTAACACACATGTGAAGTACGATGGTGAAACCTAATGATACAATTAATATACACTAAAAAAAGAATGACAAAAAATACCAGTTGAGGGGAGAGGTAGGGAGTGAATGAGGATGAATTTGGTCGATGTATTTTATATGCATATGAAAATAAAAAAATGAAACTTGTTGAAATTATTCTAAGAAGTGGGAGAGAGATGAAGGAGAGTAATGGATGGGGTTAGTTTAATCAGGGTACATTTTTTTTGTGCAAGTGTCACCATGAAATCCCCTTCATACTACTAATATCTGCTAATAAAAAAACTTCATAATATATTAAATGAATAAGATTCTCAGGAATAAATTAATCAAGAAGTTAAAAGCTGGTATGTTGAAACTTTTCAAAGACACTAATGAAAAAGTCACATGGTTAAAATGTCTAAGTAGAGACATCATCCAGCATAATCTACAGAATCAATATAATTCCTCTCAAAATCTTACTGACATTTTTCACATATCAAAAAAAAGTCAGGGTTGGAGGTTTAGCTTAATGAAAAGTAAGCGTCTACCATGAGCAAGGATCATGATCTGACCTTTCCAGAATAATCACATTTTTTTTAAAAAAAAGTTTCAAAATATATAGAGAGAGATCTATCTACACAGATAGATCTCTCTCTATATATATATATTTTTTGGTCGTTTGTGGGGCCTGAACTCTGGGTCTGGGCACTGCCCCTCAGCTCTTCAGCTCAAGGCTAGCGTTCTACCACTTGACCCACAGCACCACTTCTGCTTATGTAATGCTGAGAAATCAAACCCAGGGTTTCATGCATGTAAGGCAAGCAAGCTCTCTACCACTGAGCCACATTCCCAGCCCAAGTTTCAAAATATTTAGAACTAATAAGAATCTACCTAAGAGTTTGTTCCAGTCAGTCTACTCGTTCACAGACCTCAGACCTTTAATAAATAATTTGGGAAATGGGAAAGTTCTCACAGACTTTTCATGTTATACCTTCTCAATCAGAAACACTGCAATAACTGACAGAAGAAGGATTAGGATGGCTCATTCAGATCTATGTTTTAAAAGCAAAAATGTTCATGTTTATACGGCATGCCATGACCCATTCCAAGTTTAAAAAGAAAAAAAAACTGAAAGAACCCAACCCATATTCCTTATAGCTACTTCTCTTTTACAACAGCATTACCTATGTATGTTGCATTCCTTCACTGCCTGCTATTTCCTTTGTCTCTCTTTAACTAATTTTCTCTTATCTTTCACCCTCACCAGGCCAAATAATCTTCTTGCCCAGGTCACCATTAATTACTTCTACAAGGCTGAATCTAATTACAATTCTCGGTCTTTGCCTATTGATTACTCTCTTCTCCTTAAGATAGCTATGTGTTTGGCTTCCCATGCACTTCAAACTAAAAACATGGGTATAGTCCAATCTTTAAATCCCCTTATTATTTTTTTTGTCAGTCATGGAGCCTGAACTCTGAGCCTGGGCCCTCAGCACTTTAGCTCAAGGTGAGCACTCCACCACTTGAGCTACAGCGTCACTTCCAGCTTTTTCTGCTTATGTGATGCTAAGGAATCGAACCCAGGGCCTCATGCATGCAAGGCAAGCACTCTACCAGTGAGCCACTTTCCCAGCTCCCCCCCCTTTATTTTTTATATACATTCCTTTGATAAAATTCATATAGGCTTCTGACTTTAAATGTCACATTCTGCTGATCACATCTTTCACTAATTTCCAGATTATTACATCCAACCTGCCTGCTAGACATCTCCACATAGATACCTGAGAAGCACAGCAAGCTTAGTATGTCAAAAGCTAAACTTTTGATCCTAAATTTATTCCTCCCACATTTTTCTCATCTCAGTGAACTGAACTTCAGCCTTTCAAGATGATAATATGGGCTTTTTCTGGTCTTCTCCTCAACCAATCTATCACAAAATTTAAAACCGCAAAAGCCAACTACTTTCATTGTATTCTCCCTGTTCCATGGCACCATTATTTCTCACCTGGATGATAGCAATGCCTCCTATTTGGTCCTCCAGCTTCTATTCTTGCTCACTATAACATAACACCAAAACAAGAGCTATACTAATCCTTTTCAAATATATGTTAACTTACTTCACTTTACTCAAACCCTCAGTGGCTTTCCATTTCACTCAATGTAAAAACCAAAGCCCTTGAATAGGCTACAAAATCCTTCTTAATCTGTCCTCTTCCTAAATCCTTCCCTCTTTATATCTTTAATTTCATCTGCTATTCAAGTCACTATTCTCTCTCCTTCCCTGCCTTTCTTTTTCTACCTTTCTTCTCTTCCACTTCCCCTTTCCCTCCCCCTTTACCTCAGTGCTCAGATGCCACCTCTCACACTCTCCCTGCCATATTTGAACCACTTAGTGTCTCCCAAACTTTCATTTTCGTCCTTTCCTGCTTACTCATCTCTACAATTTTTGTTATCATTTGACATGTATTTTACTTACTTCTCTATTGCCTGTCTTCCCCCATGGGAACATAGCACAATGAAGGTAGAGATTTAAAGGCTTTAATATCTCTATTTTTTTCCTCTAATACCACTTTAATAGTTAATATCCAATTTATTCTAAAATTCAAAATCAGACGTTTATGCCGGGCGCTGGTGGCTCACGCTTGTAATCCTAGCTACTCAGGAGGCTGAGATCTGAGGATCACGGTTCAAAGCCAGCCCGGGCAGGAAAGACCGTGAGACTCCTATCTCCAATAAACCACCAGAAAACCGGAAGTGGCGCTGTAGCTCAAGTGGTAGAGCGCCCAGCACTCAGGCCCAGAGTTCAAGCCCCACGACCAACAACAACAAAAAAAAAAATCAGACGTTTATAATATAAAAAACAAGGTGCATTGTACTTTCAAAACTAAAGGAAATAAAGTACAAAAGCAATATCTTTACAATAAAAAATTTAAATAATAAAAAGCTTTAATATTTCTTAGGCTAAGTAAATTATGACACTGTCAGTATGGTTTGAGGTACACTACCTAAAAAAGTAACTATGAAAGAACAAAATAACATCACGGCAGCAACTATTCATGAAAAGAATGATTAATGCTATAAAACAGCACTTACCATATGTTTTCTCCCCCAAGAGTTGTCAATCACACCAGCCTGAAGCAGCTGCATCTCACTGGGAGACATATTTCTCACCCAGATAAACTTAAAATGCTACCAACATGCCCTGAAGGTATTGTAGGAGTGTAAATTTAATGTAAGAGAACACTTTTGTGTGTGTGTATCTTTCTCATTCCAGTGAGAATATAGTCATAGCTCTATTTGGAAAAGTTACAGGTCAAAATTAAGGAAGTAAAGAAGCAGCAGTATTAGCAATATTGACAGAAATATAAGGATCATGTGGAAAAACAAAAACAAAAAAACATTGGAGTCTGATGCTTTGGGATTACTACAAAAAATAAGCAAATAAGAAGAAAAGCATTCTAAGAAATAAGGGAAGGGAAAAAATGCTTTGGTTTATAATGTATAAAGAGAATAAATTTTCCAAATCCTCAAATAATTGTTCATGTTTTATAAATTATAGTCCACTCTCGTATGTGATACATTTTATGGGAGCTGATATAAATCTTTTGATAAGAAATGTAACCTACTTAATTGTTTCACACTTCTACTCTCTAGATAAAATAAGAATTGTTGAAGATTCAGACTCTCTGTATAGATAGTTATGCAAATTTGTTGCTTTCAAAATTGACATATAACCTCTTCTTGTACTGTTCTATTCCTAGAAGAAAAAAAACTGGTCCTTTAAAAGCCTTGTGATAGTTTTACTGAGGCCATCAGTAAAAGTTTCAACTAGAAATTTACTTGCAGATTTCCACAGAGTTTAGGGAACACAACTTAGAGGGTACATTAAAATGTAACCTTTAAACTTCCCAATGTAAAACATCACTTCCTGGACAGAGATAGTACTCCAAGAACAATCCATCACTGCTAGGAAGAATATACACTCAACATGGTTAATTAGTGCTGATGCACTCTTCTCTATACGCTCATCTGTCATGAAGATTGTTTACAAATCTGAGTTATTAGTCTTTATTTGGGAAAGGATCTGGTTAATATCTTTAAGAGCAGAAATCATTCATCCATCCACTCTATAGTGAAGCATGATAATTCCTACCCCCAATGCAAGTTACTGATAACCACTACCCCTCCACTAACTAAGAAGCTATAAATCAGGACCAGGGCAGCTCCTATGCAACCCCTGTTAATTCTGTTTATAATCTATCCAACTAAGAATGTTAGTGAGTCAAAGAAGAAACCAGCTGATGGATCAGATAGTAGAAAAGTCTAACAGATTAAAGATAGAAAACAACAAAATGATAAATTAAAATACCATGTGGTTATAAAACACAGTGAATTTAATATTTATCTTTAAAAATTTAACATTTCTAAATTTTCATTTGAAACACTAAAGAACAATTAAAACTATCCTTAGCTGTGAATCATAAGATTTTAATTAAACATAAAAATTAAAACATTGTAAATATAGAAAATGTACCCTTATAATATAGAAAAGATACAAGTAGGAGAAAAAGTAAACTTCATAAATCTTTTCTATTTATTTAACTGAAAACATGACATGAAATCTATGCTGTTTATTCCAAAATGATCTAGCATTAATATAACTATGACGTCGATCCTAAGAAAATCCCCACTGACATTATTCACCAGAGTAGACTTTAGTAGAACAGCTGGCCCTGAAGACCATCTCATACAGTCCATATACCTTCGGTTCAAGAGATCCTTTTTCAATCAATAGCTGGGCATGGAGGTTGAGATAGGGAAGATGATAGTTCTGGGCCAGCCTGGACAGAAAGTTCACAGATACTATCCCAGTAAAGTAAGTTTAGTGTGGTTACCTGTACCTGTCATCGCAGCTGTAACAGAAAACCTAAAAAAGGCACATTACAATCCAGACAAGAAGCAAGACTCCATCTCAAAATAAGTACAAAAAGGGGTCGAGGCATGATTCAGCAGTAGTACTAGCCTAGCAAGCTCAAGGTCCTAAGTCCAAACTCCAGAACTGTTAAGTGAAAAAACTACATTAATAAATGAAGTATCTCTCAATCCAGAGTCCATGATCTGAACTACTATTCAGTACTTTATTTAATACCTTCAGTTGTAAAAAGAAATACCACTCAGTGGTATTTTCAAAACAGAATGTAGGCTAAAACAGTTTCAACTGCTGAACACATTTAATCATTATATACTGAAATAATGAATGCTCTAATTATCAAACATTGTGTCCAGGCTATTAAATCAAGTATCTTCATCTACTGGCCACTTCAGTAATTTACTCTAGTTCTTATTGCTATTTAAACATAATCCACAATTCACCTTTGTATCCAACTATCCACTATTTGTAGGCCAAATTTCTTGCGTTTAATATTTTTAATAAAAAGCAAGTGACCTTATAACTTACCAATTTTAAAGTCAGAGTTCACAACAAATTCACACATACACTTTCCTACTAACTAACACTTGAGGTACTACTATTAGTGTTTTCAGAGTATATATACTCCTTTCAATATATGCCTTCGAGTTAAGTTGCAAAGAATAAAACACAATGATGAATTTAAAACCACATCTAAACAGAAGATGGCCTCATTTAGATAATCAGCAGTTAGATAATAATCTACCTTCCGGTGTCCTACTATCTTGTATCTCTTGCTTTGCCAATTTCAAGTCTTAGAGAATGTTATTGCTTTTTAATTAAATTACATCATCCCTTAAAAAAAAAAAAGAATGTGTAGTTCTACTATTATAACATCAGTTTGGAAACCGAAGTTGTAAAGTACTCAGGAGACTCAGAGTTAAAGCCTTAATAAGCTTAACTGAAGACGGATCTCTCATTACATGATGACATGAAATTGGGCCAGAGACAAATCGTTTAAATAAGGATACAGGTGGACCTATTGCAACAATAAGATGTACAAGTCGTTATGTTGAAAAACAAACTTTACAACTTTGGGGGGGGGGGAGATGGGAAGGGATGGGAAGGGGAAACAAAGGAGGAGGCAACAATGCTTGATAAGAAATGTACTCATTACCTTGCCCATGTAATTGTAACCCCTCTGTAAGGTATTTTCACAATTAAAAAAAAAAGTCAGCAATCAACAAGAAACTAAAAAAAAAAGTGATAAAACATGACTTTTATCCTAATTTTCAAACACAGCACTATTATTTTTCTGCAAAATTCAAATAACTTGAATATATAACTTAAGTACCACTAGAACTATTATCTCAGATGGTGGTTAGAGTATATTCTGAAAAGAGGAAAATAAATCTCAATTCCTCTGCTGCCTGCCTCTATTAGTCCCCTTCAGGTGACTGGAACCCTCCAATAAAACATAAATTTTACTGTAAGTCAGTGCTTTGATAATATGATAACTGACTAAGAAGTTATCCCCTGAAATGTGAAGCTGCACACAGAACCTAAACTCATCAGAACCTGTCATTTCTAAATATTTCAATGAACTAAAAAGCAGCTGCTTCACTCAAAGATAATTACTTACAAAACACATGAAGAAAATTTAGCAAAACTATAAAACACTATAATTTCTACCCACATCATATTATTTTGTAATATATAATACTGTTCTCTAGAAAATAAATGACGTTAGTATTTTTGATTCTCTGAAGAAATAGTATTCACACCTGTTTTGCAATGGTTTTAAATTAAGACTTAGATTTACTAATGCTCACCTAAGTGTGTAAAAATCACATAATGCATAAATCTTGGTTTTCCCTTCAGAAAACTTTCCCAAACATAGTAGAGAAAAATGAACTGTATTTTTCAACATCTTTGGAGAAGATAATTATTTTGGATAATATATGGATATTGATTTAACAAGCCTTGTAGTCAGAAAAAACTTCATGATCTAATCATCTATGTAGCCATGCACCAGTGGCTTATGCCTGTAATCCTAGCTGCTCAGGAGGCTGAGATCTGAGGATCAAGGTTTGAAGCCAGCCCAGGGAGGAAAGTCTGTGAGACTCTTATCTCCAATTAACCACCAGAAAACTGGAAGTGGAGTGGTAGCTCAAAGTGGCAGAGTGCTAGCTTTGAGCAGAAAAACTCAGGGATGGCATACAGACCTTGAATTCAAACCCTTCCACCAACGTATATATATACATACATACATACATACATACATCCTCTATGGTATAATCTGAATTTAATTTATCTTTGTGACTCCTAATATTATAAAGACTGTCAGGGCACATTATATCTCCAAATATTGAGCATCTTTACTAATACCTGCTCCAGATTACTGTACCAAATAGTATTCTAGTACAGAATTCAGTTTTATGGTTTTTATATACTCTCTACCATAGCTCAAGAAATAGATCTCAAAAACTAACTACCCATCATTTTTATCAAGGACTGTTCATCCCCCCAATACAATATACCTTCTCAAAGCAAAATTATCCATGTTTTACAGCAAACCTCAAAAATTCAGAAAACAAAGCTTATAAGATAGTAGCATGAAACAATGGATACAGATTTCCATGCAGACACTGCTTCCTTCTCAAAAATGGATCATTTAATAAAATACATCTCACCTCAAAACTTGTGGGACAGAGCTGAAGTTTCAATGTAGTATCATAAATCTACAGCTGTGTTGCTGTTAATAGTCCATGCTGCTTCCTCAAGACCACAGGAAGCCAAAACACACACTGTCAGAACTGAACTTACCTTCACAGGAATTGGCCAAAAGCAGCAGAGAAAATACGACAGAGTAAGCATCAAAACAGTTATTGAACAGTACAAATTCAGTGAAGGTAGGTCTTTACCATACTGTAATGCCTGAAATGGGGGTTTAATTCACATGTTTAAAAGATGTTCTCAGAAGGTGATGTATACTAAAATGGTGTACTGTGAATTTCAAAGAATAGATATCATTTGTAAGGGGGAAACAGTCCTTAACAAGATTATTCACACCCTTCGAGTTTTTCTGCTCACTTCCAAAAAGGCTGTTTCCAAATATCAAACCTGTTTTCTTGGGAATATAATCTACAAATGTCTACAAATGTTTTCAGTGCAGAACACTATAACACCACAGACTTGTATACTACACAACAAAATTATTTCTCACAGTTCCAGAGACTGAGAAGTCCAAGATTAAGGTGCTGGTAGACTGATGTCTGTGATAACCTTTTCCTGTATGAAAATGACCACCTTGTGTGCCTCCTTGACAGAAAAAGATATTATCTCTCTCTCTGTGTCTTACCAGTAATTCCACTCAAGAGGTCTCCCCCAAAACAACCACCAATAATAGCCATCATATTGGGGATTCCAACTTCAACATATGAATTAGCGGGTAGACACAAACGTGCAGTCCATAGAAGCAAATAACCTTTACCATACACAAATAAGTAATGATGACTTACTTTTATTGCCCACCAAAGCCACCAGTGGATGAGTTTCTGACTCTTCACTCACTTTCTTCACCACGGTATACCAATCTTCTAAATTCTCAAAGCTTTGATAATTTGTGATATCATATACCAAGAGGATCCCCTGTCACGAAAGAGTTATGAAATATCTGTCAAGTATTATTTGAAAAGATACTAATAATACTCTTTAGCAGAGCTTCAGACAGGTCAAGCAGCACAACAGTACAAAGGGAAATGTTTTATATGCAGATTGGTTTCAATTTAAATTAAGTTTCTAGCAGATAATGTGGAATGTCTACATTCACAGTAAATCTAGCAATTAAAATGCAAATGCAAGCTAAGATAAAATTTTATCAGAATCCCAAGTGGTTTCTCAATGACTTCTGAAAAGAAAGCTAAAAGGTCTATAATCCTGCCTCTTACTCAAGGTCAAACATTAAACTTTTTAGTAATGAACCATCTGCTGTTAATCTTTTAAAATACTTTACCAAAATGGATATTCCTTGACATCCTTGACAATTTCAGTGTTTCACACAATTTTTTTAATGAAACATTAGCTTCCTTCTTTGATGCTCGGTGCATTTGGAGAACTTGAGACTGTTCGTCTTATTATAACCCTTCATATTCTTGAAGATAGTTAAGTAACTCCCTTACCGTCTGCTTTCCAGAGTAAACAAACTCAATTTCTTAAACTTGTCTCAAAGGAGCTATTTTCTCTCCTTTAATCATAGTTGTTGATTCTTCTCAAGACACAGTACATATAGTTTTCTGACATCCTCTTTAAAATGAGCAATGTAAAACTGGACATGATACCATAATAAGAGTGCGAGCAAAGCCAAATATAACAAAAGGATTGCTTCCTGCCTCTTATATATCATATTACTTTTAATTTATCCCATTATTTTGTGGGGAAAGAATGAGAAATAGATGCATACAGAAAAATAAAAGTACTACATTCTTGATTCTCATACAGTTTAGGATCAGACAATACAGAGTTTGAGATATAGTGTAAGTCTGGACTATAATAACATTTACTTCTACTGCTTAGGTTGTAATAATAATCAACTATTTCTGTACCTCTATGTATCAAACACATATCTAGGTTGTTTCACTTATTCTCCTAACATTCACAAGAGGCTGGCATAATTATTTCCATCTTACTGAAAAAGTGGTAACAGTTGAAGGCTTAGCATCTTCATATGCAAGGTCCTAAGTTTAAGACCCAGTACTGCCCCCCCCCTGCAAAAAAAAGTTATAACAGCTGAAGTTACACAGATGGATAAGTGATTGATCCAGGACTTGAGTAACAGACTACATAACTAAAAAGGTCTCTGCCAACTACACAACATGCACTGTGTTAGATGCTAGGGATGGAAGTTCTAATTAAACCACATTCTTTGTGATGGACTTTTTAGAACTCCACTGTGTATATATACCACATTTTTTTGATCCATTCATCTACTGAGGGGCATCTGAGTTGGTTCCATAGCTTAGCTATAGTAAATAATGCTGCAGTGAACATGGTTGTGCTGGTAGCTTTAGCATGGCCTTGTTTGTGGTCATTTGGATAACTGCTCAGGAGTGGGATTGCTGGGTCATAGAGGAGCTCTATGTGTAGTCTTTTGAGGAACCTCCATACTGCATTCCAGAGTGTTTGAACAAGTTTACACTCCCACCAACAGTGCAGTAGTGTTCCCATTTGGCCACATCCCCTCCAGCAGCTGTAGTTATTAGAGTTCTTGATTATAGCCATTCAAACTGGGGTGAGGTAGAATTTCAATGTTGTTTTGATTTGCATTTTTTTTTATGGCCAGGGATGTTGAGTATTTCTTCATGTGTCTATTGGCCATTCTTATTTCCTCTTCAGAGAAGTCTCTCTTTAATTCTTTAGCCCACTTGTTAGAAAAAAAATATTAAGTGAAGCAACCATCCCAAAGAAATGTAAATTGCATGGTTTCCCTCATTTGTAAAAACTAGAATATATCTATGATATTTTTAGCAGAGGATCGCAATAGCCGAATCACTAGGTACATATGACTATATATATAAAATGAAGCATATCAAAATGAACTCCAAGAATTGGAAACAAGGTTTTATTATGTACTATTTGCAGTCTTGGGATTTGTTTTTGTTTTGTTTTTTAGTTTTCTGTACCCTTTGTACCTTTTCTCATGCATATAAGTTTATCTGATCCACAGAAGGGAAAGGAAATCACAGAAACAGCAGGACAAAGGATGAACTATGGCAACAATGATACTCACTAGTCACTATATTGGAAATGAACTTTACAACTTGGGGAAACAGGGAAGTGGGAACGGGAAAATGAGAGAATATGAGGGAGGAGGTAACAGTGTTCAAAAAGAAATGTATTTATTACCTTTCTTAAGTAACTCTAATGTACTTATTACCTTTCTATGTAACTATAATCCCTCTGTTCATAATAATTTTTTAAAAAAAGAAAAAAGTTCTAAATCTCAAAAGACTTACAATCCTAGCAAAACCAGACAAATAAATAAATAAATAAATATCATAAAACACTGGTCATCCCCATTAACGAGCTGGTAAGTACTAATCAACTGGCTCAAGGTTCAGTGGGAATGGTGTTGGAACTATCATTCGCCATTTTCACAGCATGAGTACTCTGTTCTCATATTTAGCTATCATAAAACTGGGGAAGACACCATAAGTTATCATTTCTAACATACAGATACACCAAGTGTATAGCAGAAATAAACAGTATTAATTACAAAGTAATGTATTTTGGACACATAATATCTTTATTTCTACAAAATTTTTGAGCTTACATAAAATTTTAATTGAATATATTTAATCATTGAATTGTTGGAAAATTTAGCAGTTGATTCTCTGAAGCTAGAACAAGCTGGAAGTAACATACTACAATGACCCTAAGTCATCTAGCTTTTCTTGGCCTCAAGTTTCTTGTTTCTAAAATCTTTTGAATGTGATGGTCTCTTAAGAACCTCTCAACATAAATATTCATTAATTTTTATACAAAATCACTTGTCTGATTCACTCTGGTAACTTAGACATTTACCCAAGATGCTCAATCAAGAATTATATGAAATAAGGAGAATAATTGCACTTTCTTTAATAAAGCTCCAAAACTGATCTCTGAGAAAGATTCATTCTCAATTTACTAACCCCACCTACAGTTGCTATAGGTGATACTACATAACTTTTCATTGAAAAGAGCTCTCTTAGATAGCAGTCCTGGACAATGTTCTATTATCTCACTTTTTTAAAACAATGACTTTAAATTAATATATTATAAAATAGCACAGGATCCTTTATTATTCTTAGAAAACAGGAATCACATTTTCATGACCATTGGAAGACAGATTTTACGCTTGTTAAATAGAATGTAGACCCATATTGCCTTAAAATGTTTGGAATCATTCTGATTAACACATGAAACTTTTATCTTCAGGTAAAGTAATACATAAATATGATAAGATACACATAAACAGAACACAGTCACCCATCTACTAATGACCAATGCTACACTAGTGATATAGAATAAAACTTCAAAGCTATTGATCTAAAAAAGAGATTAGGATACTGTGGCCTTTAAACCCAGCCCATATGTATTTATGATTAAGCTATTATTAAAACACAGTTGTAATCACTTGCTTAAACATTATCAATGGTTACATTTGTGCTAAACTGCAAAGTTAAATAGCTGCAACTGAAATAGTAATTTCCTGCAAGTTGTTCTGAGTCATTCAGGACTGATATAAAAAATAGGGGATAGCCAGGCACTAGTGGCACATGCCAGTAATCCTAGCTACTCAGGAGACTGAGATCTGAGGATCGAGGTTCAAAGCCAGCCTGGGTAATTAATCACAGCTATAAATGGAGATGTAGCTCAAGTGGTAGAGCACTAGCCTTGAGCAAAAGGAGCTCAGGGTCAATGCCCAGGCCCTGGGACTGGCAAAGGAAAAAAAAATACTAAAACATGAGACCTGAAATTTTAAAACTACCAGGAGGAACTACAGCTGCATAAGTTTAGTCTGGGCAACAGCTGATTTGGATTTGACTCCAAAAGCACAAGAAACAAAAGCAAAAGTAGACAAATAGGATTACATCAAACAAAAAGGCATCTATGTAGAAGAGAAAACACTATTTGATGAGGTAACTTACAAATTGGGAGAAAATATCTACAAGTAAAATATCCACTCAGGGGCTGATGTTCAAAATATAAAAAAACAAACAACTCAATAGTATGACAAAATTAAAACTGGACAAGGAACTTGAACAGGCATTTCTCAAAAGGCATATAAATGATCAATGGATAGATTAAAAATGCTTATCATTAATCATCAAGAAAATTAATACGTATCAGAAATACAAATCAAAAGAAAGCTTGAAGCAGCCATATTAACTTTAGAATAAGGAGAAATATCAATTATAAAGATTGGCATAATGAGAAAGAGATCAATTATGCAAGAATACATAATAATCCTCAATGTATATGTACCCAAAAGCGGAGCTTAAAACATATGAGGCCAAAATGGATAGAACTGCAAGGAATTCCAAATTCAGAACTGCTGTAACTGAAAGGTTTAACCCCTTTTGTTCATTAACTGGCACACCAAGCAAACAGTACATAGCAAATTCAAACAAAAGTAACCATCAACTTTATTTCCTCCAACATCAAAAAACTTCTCAAGTTCTCATGGAGTATTTACCAAAATAGACTATATTCTAGTCCTAAAAGCTAACAAACTTACAAAACTGGAAATTGTACAAAGTACCCTCTCAAACTATAATAAAACTAGAAATCAATTTACATAGGTAGCTTATAAAGCCCAAAATGAATTTTGGTACTAAACAACATACTTCTAAATAACACAAGGATTTCTAAGAAGGCATAAGACAGAATTACTTTTTTTAACTAATAAATACATGACCTATCAAAATATGTGAGATGTAGCAAAGCCTTAGCTGGCCACAAACAAGTACAACCACTTGGTTAGACGTAACACATAACTGCAACGGAAGCCTGAAAGCAATCTTCTTGGGGACTGAGAGATCTAATCTTTCCAGCCTTATAACATGTAACCTTCCCCCCATATGGCTCATGTCTGTCACCTCGGGTTTCCACCCATTAATATGCCCTTTATTTTTTTTCCTGTGTCTTCATCGCAACACAACTGTGTTTTCTCCCTTCAATTTAGCTTCCAACTTGTTCTCTTCTTCCACTTTTACATGGCTTTTGGAAATCAGATTTCACATTTAATTCTTCTACAAAAACACTCCTCTAATTTTTATGCATTAACTACACATTATCTAATTCTAAGAAGGTATTAGTACCCCTCTTTCCATAAATTAAGACTTGCATATATTACATATATTAAATAAGTTTACTTTATATGGCATTTTGTTTCAGCTATCCTTTTTTTCTGTTGGTGGTAGGGCTTGAACCCAGGGCCTGAGTGCTATCCCTGGAGCTTTTTTGCTCAAGGCTAGTGCTCTACCACTATGAGCTATAGTGCCACTTCCAGTTTTCTGGTGGTTATTGGAGGTGAGAGGCTCATAGACTTTTCCATCAGGGCTGGCTTCAACCCGCGATCCTTAGGTCTCAGCTTCCTGAGTAGCTAGGAGTATAGGCATCTGGCTTATCATCATATATAAAAGTATCAAATGGATACTATTCTCAAAGTAACAGTTAAGAACAGTCTTGAATTAAAAACACCAGTGGCAACACATCACAATTTTAAAGATAAAATATTACATAGATTTCATTCCACAATTTAATGGATGCCAAACACAGTACACACATTATTTAACCTCAAAAATGAAAGGCTCCCTCATTTCCAAAAATGCAGGATATTTTTTTCACACTGACCTGAAAAAGAAACCAACTATTAGTTTGTAGTTATCTAGATCTATAATCCATACTAGTTATACAACAGTCATAACATAGTAACTTGCTATGTAAGTACAACCTACAGGAGACACTAATGAAAAAAGATATAAATACAGCAATAATTGGGCAACTATCCAACTGAATCACCATACGATACAGCAGGAGACCCCAGGGAAGCTGGTTTGGGGATGCGCCTTCCCCCCAGCTGTCACACAGGCACCCCCTTTTGTTGGTATTGATGGCAGCTGGTCTGCGTGGGGCACTGGCGCACAGTAACAGTTATGTTCTACCTCACAAATGACTACACTTCATTGAGTTTATGCTCAGTGGGGGCAGTGTTTGCAAACCACTTAGATTCCAGGATGGAAGGAGCTATGAAAATGAAACATCCAGTCCTTCTCTGAGGTTTGTTATTAGCCTCTGTTAGCCACAAGTTACATGGCACTAAACACTAGGTACTGTGTGTTTGCCTCTAACCACTGGGAAAAATAGCATATAACATCTTTCTGAAGACTCCTAGAAATTTTCAAGTTAATTTAAAATCTGGGGATTTAACTGGGACATATTTCAATTCTTACAACTAGTTCTTGTCAAAAATATCTCAGGAATTCTTTTCAGGTGTCAATTCAATTTGATTTCAGGCAACAGTATTCAATAGTATTCACCAGTATTCAATAGTTTAATGAAACTACAGGGGAAAAGAAACTAATCATTTTTATTTAGGCCAAAATTAACTTTTTTCCTACAAAGAAATATCTATGTTATTGGCTTAATAATCAAAACATATGTAATTCTTTCTATGCACTACATAGTTTGTTGGAAAACTTAAACAAAATTCTAAGTAACACATAAAATATCCTGAAAACAGTTTGTCAAAATATTATTTATCAAAGATTTCTAACATGTAAAGGTGTACCAAAATCCAAAATATTCATGAAAGTCAACTCATGAAGCAAATAGATCTCTTTAGAGAATAATTACGTAATTATGTATTAGAATGAGTTTTTTTTTGAAAAGTAGCATTTTCCCCAAATAATGTATCAGAACTTCTGGATAAATTATATGTACAGTTTAACAAAATACAAAGGAGAGTATTTTTATGCATTTTACATATCTTTAGGAATCTCTGTAAAGCCATTTATGACAATTCATTTTTATCATCTAAAAATTCCCAGTTTCCTAGGACAATTTAATGAAAATATTCAGGTACCATATTATTGCTTAATACAGGGTATGGGCTCATAGAATTTACACAGTATAAACAACCTAAAACATAAGCATCTGATAAAAAGGTACCTTCAAGAAATAAAATACATGAACAGAAAACAGAAACATTTTACAAAATCCAAGATCTCCCAAAAAAAGTTTTTACACAAATACTTACTGACTATAAGCAACTACGGAATAACAAAATATATGCTGATTTAAGTGAATGTTTACAAATATTACAAACATACTAAATTCTATTGCTTATACACCTTAAATCATTTGTGACTTTCATATAATGTCACCTTTCAAATCACAGTAATAAATTTTAAATAAATTTAACACCTATTTAATACACTTTTTAAGTGCAGCAGAATGAATAGAATCCAATTAGTCATGAATTATTCCTCTAATTTTTAAGTGAAGAAAAAGAATTGAATTTCTATAATTACTTATGCCGAGATGCATAATGTTCTTCACTAATTAACTGTTCCATGACAAGCTACTCTTGTGTGTCCTAAGGCTTGAACTCACAGCTTGGGTGCTGTCCCTGAGCTTCTTTATGCTCAAGGCTACCACTCTACCATTTGAACCACAGCTCTATTTCTGGCTTGGAGATAGGAGTCTCACAGCCTCTGCTTAGGCTGGCTTTGACCTACAATCCTCCGAGCTCAAATTCCTAAGTAACTAGGATTATACCCATCAGCCACTGACACTTGGTTTGTAAAGCTATTCTATTAGACAGTAAGAGGCAAATGTCACTAGAAGTTACACCAGTCTTAATTTTCATTTTAATAAAACCTATAGTGGCCTAAAGGCAGATTTTGTGGAGCAAAAAGGAAAAATGTACCAATTTTATATCCAATGCAACCAATGACATGAGTAAAACAAGGACTGTGGCCTCCTGCACGTCTCTGTACAGTCTGTTTTCTTTAGGTGAGTATCTATTCTAAACATAACTAATTTAAAACAACACTTAAAAAAAATAAGCTAGACACAAAGTCTGAGATGTACCTTTTAAAATGCAAATGATTGGGCTGGGAAGGTGGCTCAGTGGCAGAGCGCTTGCCTTGCATGCATGAGGCCCTGTGTTGGATTCTTCAGCACCATATAAGCAGAAAAAGCCAGAAGTGGTGCTATGGCTCAAGTGGTAGAGCTCTAGCCTTGAGCTGAAGAGCTGAGGGACAGTGCCCAAGCCCAGAGTTCAGGCCCCACAACCGACAAAAATAAATAAATAAATGTTCATAAAATACGGAACCATATAATCTCAAGTAGAAATGTTAAACATTAGCAAAAAGATTCTTCAGGAAATAAAGGAGAAAATTCTACAAATGCAGAAAAGTCAAGGAATAATGTTTGAAGAACCAAATATATGTAATTTTAAAATTTCAGAACCATGTTAGCCGCATTTATACTTCTCTGAATATTTTACAAAATAAGCAAGAATCTATTTGACAAAAATTAAAATTCTGCTCCACAGATTAATTTCTTAGAAAAAAGTTATGCTTCTGCTACTCATAATGCCAAACTCAAATTAGAAAACTAAATGAAAATTTTTGAATACTTCACTCACAGTGTCTCCTAATGATGTGGAAACTACAGACTAATTAAAAGTAGAAAGACAGACAAAAATAAATAGCAAATTAGTAAGTACTGTGCACAGAGCTCCATAAAAAAACATGCACTTTATTTTCAGCACTATACCATGGTCTGCCTCCTCAGACCATGATGTTCAATGGAAATACTGTATTCCTGAAGTCTCTACTGTTAAATCAAAAACATTAAAAAGGCAATTACTCTTCACTCACTATGTTGGGTGCATTAATCTGTAAAGTATATCACTACCATATATAGTTTAATTTGCGTAATTTTGTTTAAGAAAACAAATTATGTCTATTACAATCTCAGTTTTCCAGCAAATTCTTTTATTCAGGTGACTTTCTCACTTTACATAAATTTTCTTCTTAAATACATCATTATCCTATGAAACTATTATATGTGCTCCAACATATAGTCATACTTATCTGATATGAAGTATTATTGTCTACAAATCTAAAAAGCTAAAATTACTTAGCTTAATTCATATGCCAAATGTATAGACACACAGATATACCTTCTGTCCTTCCAAGTGAAAATTGAAATTTTCTCCTTCAGTATTTTTCAGTTTATGATAGTAGTCACTATAGCCAAATAAGCTCATAATGTAAAAAAAATTATCATTGCTTTTATCCTACTACTGACAATAACATCTACCAATGCAAGCAGTATGTGAGGGCTGTGAAAGGTTTTCCCATTCCCAATAGTTAATGTCACCATTTCTCTCACTCAAATCCTTCCAAACACCTAGGAAAGATGAAACTAGAAGAACTGCCATAAATGCAAAATTAATCTCTCTACAGGTCACATAAAAATCAAATTAGAAACGTATGTGTACCCACACATGTGTCCATAAGCAGGACATCATCAATATTAAAATAACAACAGAGCTCATATCATACCTGTGCTCCGTAGATATATTTATCCAACATCTTGCCTCCTATTGTCTGCCCTCCTATGTCCCAAACTTGAAGAGTAACATTCAGATTTCCTAGAATATAAGAGAATGTAAAATTAAAATTAAAAAATTAAGTAAAACCAGTGAACATGGTTTCATAGAACATTAAGTCACAATGATAAATTAATTTGCCTTTTATTCTGAAAATATACATGATCACATATTTGAATTGTGAAAATGTCAAAAATCACAGTATAGAACTAGCTTTATTCCTTTCGTCCATTTCTATGGAACCATATTTATAATTACCTTCAAAACAAGAGAAAATAAAGCTTTAATTTATAAGCTTAAGCTTTATGGAAAAAAGCCCCAGAGAATAAAACACATGTGTAAGACATAAGAAACATTTTAGAAATAAAAATTGGAGCCTCATACACTGCTGTCTGTTCTAAACTCTGTACATTCTAAAACTCACAGAATAAACAGATTATTTATTTACGTACCTGCTATTACATGTAATCTTAATCAGAAATTACATGCTTGTAAATTTAACCTCTAAAATATAAACATATCTGATATCCCTATTCAGAACTAAAATTGGATACACAGACCCAGAATTTCTCTAAATGTTATGATTCATATCTGGTCAAAGAATGTGCATAGAAACAAACAATATGTGTTCCAAACCTCATCACATAATTAATATTCTTCCCTATATAAGCTTTATAAAAGCATACTAGAACATTGAAAGGCAATCCTTAAAATTAATTTGTGCATTTTACAAAATTTTGGGGTTAAATAAAAATGTATGCCAAGTCCTCTCCTATGACTGGGCTACATATCAAAGTCCATGTCCATTTAACATTTTGAACCATATCTCCTCAAAAGATTATAGCTTTGTCTAAACTCTCAACTACTGAATGATTTGCCAATCAGGAATATCTAAAATTAAAACTTAGAAACCTACTTACTTCAAAAACAAAAAAGAACGACATGATTTGTTTTCCTATTAATAAGTTTTTTTATTGTGAAAATACTGTACAGAGGAATTACAGTTACATGAGCAAGGTAATGAGTACATTTCTTATCAAGCATTGTTGCCTCCCCCTTTGTTTCCTCTTACCATCCCTGCCCTCCTATCTCTCCCCCCACTTCCCCCCCAAGACATGATTTTTACGCCACTATAAAACACTAAGATCAGAGAATGCACTATCATTTAACTACAAAACTGAACAGAAAGTATACTACTGGATTCACCGGCAAAGTTTATCTTGAAGTCTGTTTGGGTAGGTTTGTTGTATGATAGTCTTTCCATTACTGGATATACGCTTGCTGCATCTGCCACTGAGCAGACAACTAACTATGGGCTCTCACCAATGACAGCTACTGAAGTTTATCACCTGGCCTCATTCCCACAGACACACATTTCCCATGCTCAGAGTAATGAACAAAATAGTCTTAAAGCTGTGTGAATATGAAAAACAAACTGCCACAGGTTAAAATTTATCCAGTTCTGTAAGATGCAAAGCAGAAGTCATTATCCTGTATCATCTCTAATCAGGTAAGGAGCTATCAGTAGAGATACATGAAAGTTTCAGAAACCTATAGATAATCAGGAAGGAAAGGACCTATTCATTTTACATACAGAAAGCTCTACAATCATTTGAAGTCACTCTTCAAAAGACAGTGTTTAGGGGCTGGAAAAGTGCCTCAGTGGTAGAGTGCTTGCCTTGCATGCACGAGGCCCTGAGTTTGATTCCAGGCCCTGGGTTTGATTCCTCAGCACCACATAAGCAGAAAAGGCCAGAAGTGGCGCTGTGGCTCAAGTGGTAGAGCGCTCACCTTGAGCTGAAGAGCTGAGGGACAGTGCCCAGGCCCAGAGCTCAAGCCCCACGACCAAAAGACAAAAAAAAAAAAAAGTGTTTAACAATACTAACTCATAATTACATTTTATGTAGCACTGTAATCCTTTTCTTCATAGTCAATAATACCTACTTCTTAATCTCACATCAAGATAAAAGGAATTTTTTTGCCTTTACTTTTCTTTCATTGGATTCTAATATTTGGAACTGATCTGAATTGGGCATTGTGAATGTTTCAACTATAAATTTAAGAGCATGTTCTTTATTAAATGCTCCCAAGTTTTCTACAACAGTTTCAAGACCATAGTTCACGCAATTATGTTCAACACAGGATATTTATATTCATTTTTAAATCTACACCTTTCCAAACAATGTTTGATATTTGCCTGAATATTTTTGTTGAGTTTTTTTTTAGGATACAAGTTCTAATGACTTAAAAAAGTCACTAGAATTATCACAAATATATACTTTTCTAAAACACTAACGAAGACATTTGCTATCATTATACCTCCATCAAGTGATATTAACTTCATAGGTATTTCATATACCAAGATATAGATTTTAACTTCTACAGTTAAGCTTATTAACATATAAAACTTAAATGAGGATTGAGAAATAAAGATGTAACTGAAAGCGATTCTGATTTTATTTTCTGTAAATATAAACATGAAATCTTCCAATTTGATTACACAGAAGGTTATTCATATAATCAATATTACATTTTTTTCAATATTACATTTTTAAAATCAAGATTCCATCTAACACAAATTTCTAACAACTAGATAACAACCTAATCCCAAACACAAAATGCTTTAAAAATCCCTGCTCCTCTGTGTAAAAAAAAAAAAAAAGGCAAGTAATTAGGGAAAAAAAAAGGATAAAATATAGAAAGCTGTTCTTGTATGAATCAAAGCCACCAAAAGGATTCAAAAGTGACCTTGTAAAAGTACACGTGGTGCCTTGGTTAACCTTACTTAAAGTGCTGCATAGTAAAGATGGAACTAAAAACACAAGACTACCCACTTCTTGTACTGAAGACTTAGAATTCCCTTTCACAGTAGAACGCTGTTTACTGGACTGTACCCACAAGCTTCCTGAAAGTATTTTGACTAAGGCTCTTAAGAAGCTCTATCAGCAGAAGCTCTGACTAACAGATACACTATTTTAAGCAGGAAAATCTTCACAGTGGTTGCATCCAGACTATACACCATGCCGGATCATGAAATACACCAAAATGGATGAGTATTTGCAAAGTAATGACCTTGAAAACTTGCATGAAGAGAATGTGAATAGATGGGCAGAAGGTTTCCACACCTAACAATCTGGCCAGAAGACTTACTAAACTAGAACTATTCTGTTAATACACTGTGATATTTCATTATAAGACTCACTAAACTAGAACTATTCTGTTAATACACTGTGATATTTCACTATAAATTCAATAATGTTGTCTTACTGTTTTACTTAGCAAATAACACAACTACCAACCATCCTACATTTGACAGAATGATTTAAAATTAATGTTAAAGCACATAAAGTAATCTTGTAATTTATGCGTATCATTTTTTAACATACCTACTAATTATTTAAGGTCAAGATACACTATGATAATTTTTTCTTACTGAACTTTCTACCTTTTTTTTAGTTCATTAACTAGCACGAAAACAACTGCAGTTTGAAAATACAGAATATTTTCTGGAACTATGATCATCAAGAGAAAATTAAGAAAAATTAAATATTAATAATGCACATTCCCAGACTTGGAAAAAAAATCATATTAAGTGAAGTAAGCCAGACCCAAAAAAATATAAATCCCATAGTTTCTCTCATTTGCAACAATTAGTATATGTCTAGGATAATTTTATCAGGTGAGCAGAAAGCTCAAAAGCTATGTACATATGACCATATAAGATGATGCTAAGCAAAATGAACTCCAAGATAGGGACACAAGTGATCTTTCTTTGTAGTTGTTGTTGTTTTTAATGTACTATGTGATTTTTTTTGTTTCCTTTGTATGTTCTTCCCCCTATGGTATATCGCCTGTTGTCACTGTACTTGATTTTGCTATCCTGTATCTTGTATATACATTTATCTCATTTGGGGAGGGGAAGGGAAATAACAAAACGCTGAAACAAGAACACAGGATGACCCAATGCAACAATGATAGCCACAAGACAGTATATTGGAAATGAACTTTACAACTTCGGGAGGGGGTGGGGAACTAAGGGTGGTGGGGGAAGGAAGGGATAGTGGGAGAACAACAAAGGAGGGGGTAACAATGCTGGACAAGAAATGTGCTCATTACCTTACTCATGTAACTGTGACCCCTGTGTACAACATCTTTACTATAAAATAAATTTTTTTAAAAAGAATGCACATTCCCTAACATCATCTTTTAAATTTACCTAGTCTACATATTATACTGCAAATTTGGATTGCAAGAATACCAATTTTTTTCACCAAGTAATTAAAATTTTAAAACGGTAGTCCTATGCAACAGGTCAGGAATCACTACAAATACCATATACATATGTCCAAACCAGTCTTGTTGACAATATTGTTTGTTCTTGTAAGCCCTTTAACTAAAAAAAAAAGTAAGGAAAATAAACAAGAATAACGAAACAATAAGTTGATGTTTTGATGCTTTTGTTAATTAAACATCAAAAGAAAATAGCTAGTAATAACTAGAATGTGGTTCTCTACAAACAACTATCACCTCTGGAAAAAAAACTTGCACAAATTAGTTTTCAGCATGTATGTTACATGATGGTACACGCACTCACTCATGACTACTTTTAAGTGTTCTGTTTAATTTTTTCATAAAAATAAAATTAATGCAATTAAACATGTTAGGCTCAAATACATGAAAATAAAATATAGATGGAATGTGCATATGCAACTCATTAAACCTTTTGCTGAACAATAACTAAGTAATGAAAAAATAAGAATTTTTCTCATGCTGTATCTTCTAATCCACTTTTGAGAGCCAAATACAAAGCATCATAAAAGGTAATTGAGTATATCAGCAATGAGATATGAAGACTACCTCCAATTACCAAGTTTTCCAAAGCTGTTCTGTAACTTTCATGGGGAGTCATACAATCAATGGGGTGTTGGAGAAGTTACCATATTTTGATAATACTCAATCTGTCAAACCTCTTCTACTGTATTACTCACGTTCCAATATCTGAATCTGAAATTATACTTGCAACCATGTCATACAAATGTATTTTTCTTTATGAAGGAAAGGTTAGATCATTTAAAAAGTCAATCAAGATAAATTGTTTTTAATAAAATACTTTAATCATAAAATTTAACCACTGAAATTGACTGAACAGAGCATTTTAAAGCCCCAATTGTTCAGAAACTAACTTAAAACATAAACCACTCGTTTTGTGTTATTATTTCCCTGTATTTCCCACTAAATGTGCTTCAACTGGCATCTAAATAGTTTCTTTGCATGGTGAACTGAAACATCTTGAATGCTCAAACTGTATTTTTATGAGTGCCTAGGGACCCTAAATTTTAGTGGTCTATTAAATGCCAGCAATTTCATGCTGCCTTGCATAAAACAGCATTCACATATTAGAGCACAGAAGTTCCATAGCTACATTATACTTCTGTTCCAACTTTCAAACAAAAAAACTGAAGCAGAAGCTTATCAAAATAATATTTTAAAAAATAACTCTTCTCAATCTTTTCACATTTAGTTAATAGAGTATGTTAACAAATATATAACATTTAATTCTGTAAAAGCCTTTCAAATTCTGTATGCAACTATTGTTTATCCTCAAAAAATGTAGAGTGGCCAAAAACAGGGAGCAGCAGCAGAACATATAAACTTTTTCTCACCCACGGACACTATGCCTTCATATTCATGGCAGACATTGACATACATTAACCTCCTGGGATATTTACTGATTACATATATTTCCAAGAGAAGCAGCCCTGGAACTGACTTTACACATTTCTGCCATATGCTTCTTATTGTAAGATTTATACAGTTTCCCATGTTAAGACTTTTTAATCTCTTACCTTGCAATGTTATCCTTCTCATAAAGAAATCCAGTCCTATAGTTTGTTTGTACTGTTTCCCAAAAGTTTCTTGAGCAAAACACGTAGCTAAGGAGGTCTAAAAAAATTGATGCATGGAATACCAAAATTAATTTAAGAAATGCACATGTAAGTCCACTACTAAATCATATTAAATAACCCTTACAATTTTACTTAGAGTAATCCAACAAATAACTGTTAGCCACGCTTGCAAGGGGAGGAGGGAATTAATATCAGCAGGTAAACGTGCAAGCAGCGAGCAGTGGAAACAACCAATTAATCAGCTAAAGCTCTTTAGATTCCCTCTTCATCAAGCTCCTTCACCCTGATGGAAATTAGATTTTGAAAATTATCAATAGAAAACACAGTGACACTACTAAAGATGTGAAGTTTACATATCACTTCAATAAAAAGTGCAGAGAATTTGAGTTTCACTTTGAAGACTGAATATTCTGAGGGTAGCTGTGCCCTCAGCTAATAAGCAGCAGCAGCATTCATCAAAGAAGGAAAGCTGCTTATAGAATTTCTTTTGCCCTACAAGAAAAGCATCCCTATGATCTCATTTTCTCTGTATTAGGGATGATAAATAAAAATAACTATGTAGAATGACCCTAATAATATGCATCATTGAAACAAAGAAGCTAATATTCTGAAGGATTATTATGAATTAGGCAAGATGGCATTTATCCAAGGACGTAATGCAGAAAGCTGTAAGATATAATAACCAAAACAGATTGTCATCTACTTTTTTTAAAATAGTAACTAAAAGTTTCCTTTAAGAACTCTAGAGTTTTCTAACAGAATACCATTTCTTATCAAAGCAAAAGACTAACCATTCTGGTATCAACTGAAATAACTCCATATGTCAGAGTTCCCAAGCATTTTAAATGTACTATTGTTACTTGAAAACTATCCAGAGAGAAAGGCAAGCTTGCTACATTTTTATAATCTTCAATTGTAAGATTTAGTTATTTTTAAAGTTACAATTAGATGTCCACTATTCCAATTGTGAAAACTAATATAAAATTTCCAAGCTGGTTCATTACAGTCAGTTGTGGTGTAAGGATAGCAGTGCACAAGAAAAGCTCGCCCCAATTTCAATTCCTTTTAACAGCATTGACTCAAAATTGCGTTTACACAGAACCATGTTTTTCACACAAATGACAATTTGCACACCTAAGCCCAATTCTTTGATTATTTAAGTATTTGTCATAAATTCCTGTGAGAAATGTCATCTAGTGTTTATTGAGCACTACTACATGGAAGATGTTCTTCTACTAGGCATTCAGATATAAATTTGCTCCAGGTAATATGTCTTTGAATCATATAACAGTATCAAAAGAGACAGAGAGATCAGAACAAAAAGGTAAGGACTTCCTGGATTTCAGTTAGACTTAATTATACTATGAGCTTATTGTAACAGCACTAAATCACCTGTGAAGAGGCTCAGAATTCTACCAATGAATAACTATCACTACTTACACTATTATAAGTAGTTCATACTGCCATAGATAGATAATAGAAATATTTTTAATCACAGAACTTTAAGATACCAATAACATCATTTGAGGTAATCTTCCCTTAAGAATTTAAATTTTAGTATTTTTGTTAATACTCAGAAAAATCTCAAAGTTCTTCTCTTGGCAATAGGACTTCCAGAAATTTAAAGCCCTACACTCAAACATTTGAGGCCAATATTAAGCCTCAAAAATCACAGGATTTTCAATTATAATAGAGTAATAATCAAAAATACTAGCTATCCAGTAGTATTTTTATTATATCATCTCCTGAGATCGCACTATAAAAATTTCACAGAATCAACTGAATCAGTGGGAGGCTTCTCTTCAAGTATCTACACTTAGTGCCAACTTTTATAATTAATTTTTCATAAGGTACAATGTAAATGTCCTTCTTAAACAACCAGCTAGCATACAGCATAGCTGAAGCATTTTATTTAACGTATGTGTATACATACATAAACATGATGTTTGGAAAACTACTAGCATTTTTTAACCAAATTACTAACACTGATACGACACCAAAAAATGTCTGCTTCAATAGTCTAAAGAAAATGTGTAGGGGGGGGGAATAATGGGAAGGGATGGGAGGGGGAAACAAAGGAGAAGCAACAATGCTTGATAAGAAATGTACTCGTTATCTTGCCCATGTAATTGTAACCCCTCTGTACGGTATTTTCACAATAAAAAATAAAAATAAGCTTAAAAAAAGAAAATGTGTAATAAACATGAGTCAGAGAAAGAACAGAAACATGGAGGAAAAAGCTAAATTTCTCCAAAAAAAAACCAAAAACCAGTGATCATTCCAATACTGTGATCATTCCAGTATTGTGATCATTCCAGTACTGTTGTCTATTGCTTCATCAGTGCACACAAAAATACCCAGAATTAAAACCAGCAGGAAGGAGCAGCAGAAAGGGCACAGTTTTAAATGAAAATACAATTAAGAAGGGAGGATGAATTCATAGAAGAAAAACACAGCAAAAGAAAGAGTTAAAATATCAATCTGCAGCCAATCTGAGCACTGAATGAGGTACAGAGAAAATAATGCTTGGTAACAGAAGGTTAGGTTTCAGATGCTTGTTTCAGAAAAGTTATAGCACAAAAAGTTGTTTTAAAACAGTCTAGTCAAGAAGATGAAGACCCACAAAAAAATGTATCACTTTGATTCTCTGAAGACAAATGATAGTCCTAATTCAACAATTTAGAAGTTAAATATTTATCTATATATACAATGCATATAATACATATGGCACATATAATACATATGGTGTATGTAGTATATATATATATATATAATTGTCCTATACAAGTTAGAATTTTGAACAGAGATGGAAAACAATAATTGCACTAACAACACAGAGAATAAATTTCAACTGAGTAATAAATGCCCAACAGACAAATACCAGAAGAAACTGAAGGAAAGTTTAAAGAAATATACTACATAGGTTAATGGATAATTTGAGGGGGGTTTTTCATCAATGCATTATAGTGTCACTATAATTTACAATGAAAAGTAAACAATTAACTGAAATCAATAAAATGTTTGAACCAAAAAATTAAGTGACCTTCAAAGGAATAAGAAAATTATGTTTAAAAATATAAAAAAAATTCCAGTACATAACCCAAAAATTAAGAAAAGTGGGGGAAGGGGTGGATTGTAAGAGGGGGATGAGAATGTTGAAAGGGGCAACATTGGCCAAAACACATCATATTCACAGACTGCCTTGCCGAATGGCAACTCCTTTGTACAACTACTTAGTTAAAAAATACTTTTAATATCTAACAATCTTTACTGACTGGAGATGTTGGGAATAATGCAGAATTATTCCTAATGATCCATCTCTTCCTGTGTCCTAGGGGCACAGAACCTAGGTGATGCTCCGTACGTACAAGTATTTCACATAATACTCGCTAAAGAAAAGTGACCCCCAAGTTCTCCCCCAAATATGTAGGGGTGATCGCATATGTTCAATTGCTTTCCTCGCCGCCGTAAACCTCGTAACAAAGCACCCTGGGAAAAGAAGGCAGAAATTTGCTGCTCTCTGCAATCCAGCTCTGGAAGCTCTTGCTCTCCCAGCCGGTACGGGAGCCGCCTGGGCCGCGTCCAACGCGGAAGGATGCAAAGGGAAGCCTTCGCCTCCCAGAGACCGGGATCCCAGGGCACCAGCAGGGACGCGGGAAAACCGGCCGCCGCGAAACCCCGCATTCCCCGGGAGCCTGGCGGGGAGAAGGCCGACTCGCAGGGGCGGGAGCGGCATCTCCGGGGCGGGGCCTGGGACACAAGTGACAGGTGTGGAGGTGGCCAGGGGACAGTCCCTGGGCGGACCCTCGCCTCGGAGCGTTATCTCAGTGTCCGAAGGTCCACCACTTGGGGCCAGATTAATAATAATAATAACAACAACAACAACCACCACCTGGGCTTGGCAGGGAAGAAAAGGAAAAGCGGCTTGGGTGCGGGCACCATCTCAAGCCCCGCGCGCGCTCATTCATTCATTCACTCGTGCAGGCTGCCGCGGGTTCGCCCCGGGGCTGGGTTTTAAGGCAGGAATCCCTCCACCCCCCCCCCGGCCCCCGCCTCCCACTGGGCGCCACCGGGCTGACGGGCGTTCGCGCCGACAGGTGCAGCGCTGGCCGGGTCCGGCGGAGGGGGGCAGGCAGGACCCTAACGTCGTCGGTGCACGTGTTCACGTTGGGGGGTCCCACCCCGGGCCGTGACCCCCCCCGGCACCCCGTACCCCTGGGTCCACAGGGAGGCAGCGTGCCCTCGAATGACCCGATCAGTCCACGACGGAGCCCCAGTTCTCACCCAGGGAAGGTGATTCGGGAACGCGGGGCGCCCCGGGGCAGCCCGGGCGTCGGGTGGGGGGCGG
>NW_012267224.1:1908573-1914233 GCF_000151885.1 Dipodomys ordii
GCGCCGGGGACCCCACCGCGGGCGGCGGCCTGGGGGGCGTCGGGCCTGGCCGCCGGAGCACTGACCTTCCCGGAGGTCATGGCGGCCCCGCTCGAGGACTGACCTTCCCGGAGGTGCCGTCCCCCAACACGACGATTTTCAGTTGCCGGTCCTGGCTCTCCTCCTCCGAGTCCGACATGGTGTCCCGGGAAACCTGGCCCGCCCCCCGGGGGTGGAAGGAGGCCAGGGAAGGAGGCGGCCTCCTCCGGGGGAGCGGGGGGAGGCGGGGGCCAGGAGGAAGGCTGGCAGCACGGGGGCAGAACCCCTCCCCGCCCCGGCGTCTCCGCAGCCGCTGGAGGGACCCGGAGACAGTCACTCGCCGGGCGCCATCTTGCCCGCCTGCCCTCTTCCCGCCCCCCTCCCCCCGCCGCCCCTTCCCTTCCGCGAGGCTCCGCCCCCTAAACGTCACGCGGAGCGCACGCCCGGCCTCGGCGCCCCTTGCGGCCGGACCCGGCGGACTGGACCACTGCGCCGCGGCGGGGGAGGACCAGCGTGGTCAGAGAGACGCGAACGCCACCCTCGTCAGGAGCAGTTGACTCGAATACAAAAGCAGTTTGTCACTTCAGTTAAGGAGACCAACATGTGCGTGGAATGGCTCCTGAGAGAACTCTGTGAAAGTCCCTGGTTTCGGTCCCTGCCTGGAAAGGTTCCCCCTGGATGGATGGTTTAATCCAAGGTGGGGGGGGGGAGCAGGCTGATGCACAGTTGCCATGGAAACAGGAGTCGGAGTGTAGACTCAGGGGGTGGGCAGGTCCTGTCTCCCGGGCACCGGGGACGCGTAGCCCGAGGGACCGGGCGGAGAAGGGGCTCCAGCACCCCACCACCCCCAGACACACACGCACACACCCCGGAGCACACACACACACACACACCCCGGAGCACACACACGCACGCACACACGCACACACAGGCGCCTGCTCCGGCTGCGCTGCGGGGCGGCTGTGAGACGCGCGGGACAGCGCCGGCGCCGCGGCTCGTCTTGGTTCCTTCCCGAGCCGAAGCGGGAGCCGCGTCTCCCCGCACAGTCTCCGCGCTGGGACGGCCTGTGGCTCTGCTTTTTAAACTTTTCCCACTTCGGGGGCAATTCATGAGAGGCCTCACCAAGTTCACCGTTAATTCTTAAGAGCTTGGAAGAGTCTTTCCAGAAAATTAAAAAAAAAAAAAGTTTGAGAACTCTCCTGAATTATCTCAGTCCAAAGGGTAGACTTACACTGAACTGTAGACTAACGGGAAATTGTGTAGGAATGACTCCAGCCGTCTTAGTGTTAAACATTTCACATTCATTGTGACCTTTAGTCCTATGTAAATGATTTAGGGGAAAACAGGGGGTGGGGTGGGTGAAGAACAAAAGAAAACCTGAGGCGAGCCCTCCTCCCCCTCCCCCTGCCTTTGTTGTCATTATTGGGTGAGAACGTGCCCTCCGGAACAACTCCAGCCTTTTTCAGCCCATCTACTAGGAATATTACTATGGAAATGACACTATTAAGTACTATTAGCTATTCTAGATATTTTAATTCTGAAGTCTAGATATTTCAGGAAAACAAGGCTCTTTAGAACTAGAATCCTAATTTTAAAGTATCATTTCTGGCGTCCCTGATAGATGATCGTCCAAAGTTTATATGAATAATCTCACATTCAAAAAGCATATTCCTCTATGAAGCAATCTAGACTGTAGATTGATAAAACTTGGTTATTAGAATATTGTTTCAGAGAAAGAAAATTATATAGCCAGACATGGTAATGTAGGCCTGTAATTCCTAACTGTGCAGGAGGCAGAGGCAAGTCTAAGAGTATGGTCTAAGTCCAGCCCTTTAGATAAAAAACTCCAGCTAAAAAATAAACTAAAGATATCTGATTGTAGCTCAAGTTATTAAACTATCTGCCTAGCAAGCACAAGGCCCAGAGTTCAAACCCTAGTATCACATAGATATAGATAGATAGGTAAGTAGATAGATAGAGATACATACATACATACACACATATATACACAGATACATTCCAGCTGACACAAAGTATGCCTGCTCAAAACAGTAAAGGAACATGATCAAAGTGGTTCATAGTGAATTGGTATTACTTAATGCTTAACTGTTCCAACATTTAGTGAATGCCATACTCTTCGCAAGTAATCTGAGCATGGATGACACAGCAGTGGACAAACCCTGGCAAGATCCTGCTCCGTGGAGTTTACATCTGAAAGCAGGGTGTAAATTGGCAGAAGAATAGTCCCATGAGGATGTCTGGTCCTAATCATTGGAAGTGATTTTCAGTGGATGAGCATATGAGATCAAGCAAATGATTTTGAAATGTGGAGATTATGCGGTAATTGTCTCAGTGAACCCTCAATGCAATCTCATGTATCCTTACAAGGGAAAGAAAAGTGGAAGATGAGGATCAGACGGAAGAGGAGAAAGCAATATAACCTAAAGACAGAGAGTGAAGTGATTTCCCCACAAGCCAAAGAATGCTGGTAGCCAACAGAAGCCAGAAAGGACAAAGAGCAAATACTCCTCTGGAGCTTTCCGAGGAACACTGTCCTGCTCACACCATGATTTTGGTCTAGCAACATTGCTTTAGGACTTCCCAGAACTGAAAGCAAATAAATTAGGGTTGTTTTTGGGTACCAAGTTTATAGCAACTTGATAGAACAGCCACTGGAAATGAATGCAGAGGAAGATAAATATATATTAAATCAACAAGAAAACTTTAATAAAGCAGGTGAAGAGTAGAATAGTGCAAAATTTTCTAAACATTATTATTCATCACATAATAAGACCCAAAAAAACTACTGACAACTACGGAGCAAACTGATTCAGAAAGTTCCAACCCTGCTGTCTGTTAGGTTTTTTAAAAGAGGTAGCCAAGTAAGAACTTCACCACACATGTGGTATTCAGGTAAGGGGTAGGTTTATTCAGTAGACCTGCTGGGACCAGGCAAGGTTGGCACTCCACACAGCTGGCAAAAGAGAGAGTCTGGCCCCGGGTTAGGCCTTATATAGGGTGGGGGGGGAGGGAAGGTGTGTCCAAGTAAAGGGAAGTGGGCTCAGGTGGGAGAAAGGTGTGGCCACATCAGATTAAGATGTAACCTCAGTGGATGCAGATGTGACCTCTTCCAGGTGTCCCAGTTGCCTAGGTAACACAGGTACTGGGCGAGGTCTGTTCACCGTCCAGGAATGGACCTTACATTCCAGCCTTTTGATAATTATGAAAAAGGGCGAAGATTCTCTCTGGCTACTTCCTGCTGGCAAGGGGCGTCGACAGTAGGGGTAAAAGGCTGGGATGTGGTCCATTCTGGGAGAAGGCAGCAGGCTGCAGCTGTCACTTGGGTGTTGAGTCCTTTGATGAAGTCTGGAGGAGGCAAGTCTCTTGGACAAAGTCTGGAGAAGTCTCATGAGGCATTGACGGAAACCTGAACAAATGGAAACTCTGACAATTTTCAAACCTAGAATGGCTAACCTTTGAGAGGGAATCTAGAGGGGGGTTCCTGGGACCCAGCCTGCATCACTTTTCAGGGCACAAGCCAAAATGTTATACGAGAAAGAGAGAGAGAGCTAGACGTGATTGGCAGAGAGAGAGCAAAGAGGGCCTGAAAGTAAACAGACTTCTGACCATTTACCATTGCAGTGGCAAAAACTGTTTAAAACTGAGAATGGCAGAAAAATTGACTTGCAGCACTCCATTAAATGTAGAGTCTCTCTGGTGAGTGAAGGAGACCTGACCAGGCCGAAGTGGCGTCCCAACTTCCCCCAGAACCCTCTAGAGAGATATTGCCAAGCCCCCAAAACCAAGCGTCCTCAGCTTCGGAGGTGACCGGCCTTTCAGCTAAAGGCCATAGGAGCTCTCTGGCATGGCGCCATGTCTGGACAGTGACTGAGTGACAAAGAGCCTCTCTTTTCTAGCTATTTTCTCTCTTTTCTAGCTCTCTCTTAGCTCTTTTCCCCAGCTCTCTCTCTCTTTCTCTCTCTTTCCCAGCTCTCTCTCTTTCCCAGCTCTCTTTCCGAGGCCTTTCCCAGCCACATGGAGGACCAAGATGGCCTGGTGCCAGCCGGAACAATGAATAATCCTACACCTTACCTGAATACCATGTGCGTAGTGATGTTCTTACTCGGCTACCTCTTTTTTAAAACCTAACACTGTCTTCTTAACAAATGCAGTAATTATCCATCAATGTTCTTCATCTTTGTGAAGGATTTCATACTTTTGAAGATGCAGAACTGATGACTGAGGATGATGTGAAGATAGAACTTGGGAGTGAGGCCAAATAACAACACTGCTCCAAGTCTGAGCACTTTGGTATTTTTGCTGCAAGCATGAGAAAAACACAGAAATGACTGCCACACACTTATTGGTTCATTTAAATCCTAAAAAGCAATAAAACAGGTAAACCTGTCTTCTTCAAATTGCCTCTCTGTTTTATGTGCAAACATACATTTATAGAATAATTCCAAATCCCAGAAAACTTTCTCATGCTTTCTCAAACATTGCCCCTCAAAGTAACTACCATCCTCACTTCTGTCATGATAAACTAATCTTAGCTACTCCTGAGGTTCATATCAATAGACTACAAGAAATATGTACTTGCCAGGTACTGGGGTCTCACACCTGTAATCCCAGCTACTCAAGAGGCTGAGATTTGGGGTTCAAAGCCAGACTGAGCAGTAAAGTCCATGAGCCTCTTATCCCCAATTAACCACCAGAAAACTGGAAGTGGTGCTTTGGCTTAAAGTGGTAGAATGCTAACCTTGAGCAAAAGAGCTCTGGGACAGCACCCAAACCCTGAGTTCAAGCCCCACAACCAACAACAACAAAAAAAAAGATGTATTCTTCATTGGGAAGCTCTATGCTTTGTGTTTTGAGGAACATCCATACTGCTTTCCAGAATGGTTGAAGCAGTTTAGATTCCCACCAACAGTGTAGCAGCATTCCCTTTGGCCACATCCCCCACTACCAACTACTGTTATCATTTTTTTGATAATGGTCATTCTAACTAGGGTGAGGTGGAATCTCAAGGTAGTTTTGATTTGCATGTCCTTTATGGCCAGGGATGATTAGCATGTTTAAAATTTTTCACCTACCAATTATCACCCATTAATTTTGTGACATGAGCTTCATATTGGACCTGGGAAGGGATTTTCACTATAGGTTATAAATATTTATCCTTGTTTTTCTCTAGTTTTATGGCTTCATTCAACTTCATTTTCCAACTGCATGGATTACAAGTGTGTACCATTGTGCTTGGCTTTTTGAGTTCTTTATATCTTCTGTTGGAAGAATAGTTGGCAAAAATGTTGTCTCATTCTGCAGGTTATCTCTTCACTCAGGTCATTGTTTCCTTTGCTGTGTAGAAAATTTAAATTGGTTTCAGTTGCATTTGTCAATTCTTGCGTTGTCTCTTGGGATATAGGAGTCTTATTGAGAAAGTCATTGCCTATCTTGAAGTGTTCCCCATATATTTTCTTGTAGTAATTTCAGTTTCATGTCTTACTTCAAAAGTAAATTGCATAAAGTAGCAGGATATAAAATTAACCCTCAAAAATCAATGGCTTTTCTGTATGCCAACAATGAGAAAAGCGTGGCTGAAATCAGGAAAGCAACTCCATTCGTAATAGCCCCACAAAAAAAAA
>NW_012267224.1:1915643-1917791 GCF_000151885.1 Dipodomys ordii
AGTATATGTCTGAGACAAGCAGTAAAGGTCAGATAAGTTGATGTTAGGTGAAAATGAACCCCAAGATAAATATTCAAATGTTTTTTTCTTTCATGCAATTG
Source organism: Dipodomys ordii (assembly GCF_000151885.1). Taxonomy (NCBI): domain Eukaryota; kingdom Metazoa; phylum Chordata; class Mammalia; order Rodentia; family Heteromyidae; genus Dipodomys; species Dipodomys ordii. The sequence goes on from NW_012267224.1 coordinate 1,915,745, forward strand.
TTTCTAACATATTTATAAGATTATTTCTTTGTTGCTTTGTATGTCCCTCCCCCACGGTATAACCCCTGCTTTCACTGTACTTGATGTTGGATAATTTGTGGAGGGGAAGGGCAAAAACAAACCGTTTAAATAGGGATACAGGTGGACCCATTGTAACAATGAGATGTACAAAACGTTATGTCAAAAAACAAACTTTACAACTTTGGCAGGGGAGGGGGGAGATGGAAAGGGGAAACAAAAGAGAAGGCAACAACGCTTGATAAGAAATGTACTCATTACCTTGCTCATGTAATTTTAACCCCTCTGTATAGTATTTTCACAATAAAAAAAAAAAGAGTGAAAAAAAAGTAAATTGCAGCCGGGCACCAGTGGGTCAGACCTGTAATCTTAGCTACTCAGGAGGCTGAGATTTGAGGATGGCGGTTCAAAGCCAGCCCGGGCAGGAAAGTCCATGAGACTCTTATCTCCAATAAAGGAATAGAAAACCGGAAGTGGCACTGTGGCTCAAGCAGGAGAGTACTCACCTTGAGGTGAAGAGCTCAGGGACAGCACCCAAGCCCAGAGTTCAAGCCCCACAACCGACCAAAGAAAGAGAGAGAGAGAGAGAGAGAGAGAAAGTAAATTGCAATTCAGTGATGAGAAAGTACATCTAAGAGCCAATTCCATGTATGGTGAATGTCTCCTCTATCTATAGACTAGAAAATGTGGATGGTGGATTTTTATGAGAGCGAATAGTATTTTTGTACTAAGATTTCCTTGGAGAAATAGTAGGATGTATGCAGGAGTATTATTCATGATACTGAAAAACTGGAAATAACCTATATGTCCATCAGTAACAGAGTGGATATTAATCCCTGGAACAGTATGCATCAATGAAAAATACAAATTCCTCTGCTTATATGGAAAACCATGAATGAAAGGAGGAATGATCACAAACAAGGCTACACTAAGCTACCAGCACAACTGTGTTCATTGCAAAATTATTTACCATATCTAAGATATGGAACCTAACCAGAGGTCTCTCAGTAGATGAATGGATCAAGAAAATGTGATATATATATATATATATATATATATAATGGAATCCTATGCCTCCATCAGAAAGAATGACATTGCCCCATTCATAAAGCCCCATTCACATTTTCTGAAGTAAGCCAAACCCAAAGAAACATAGGCTCCATGGTTTCTCTCATTTGTAACCATTAGTATATGTCTAGAATAGTCCTAGCAGAGGATCAAAATAGCTCAATAGCTATGGACATATGACCATTTAAAATGATGCTAATTGAAATGAACTCCAAGATTTGGAAATGAGGAGATTTTTTTTGTTGTTGATGTTTTTAATGTACTGTATGAAGTTCTTTTTTTTTTTTCATTTTCCCTTTGGCCCATCCCCTGTAGTCACTGTGTTTGTACTCTGTGTCTTGCATATATGTTTATCTGACTTGGGGAAGGGACAGGGAATAACAAAATGGTGAAACAAAGAACAAAGGGTGAACCAATGCAACAGCAATACCCACAAGAGGCTAGCTTAGAAATGAACTCTATAACTTGAGGGATGGAGGAGTTGGGGGAGAGTGGGAGAAAAATGAGGTAGGGGGTAACAGTATTTGACAAGAAATATACTCATTACTTTATGTAACTGTAACCCCTCTGTACATCACCTTTACAACAAAATAAAATTTAAAAAACCAGAGGTAAACAGTTCTTAATAGGTAATTCAAGAAAATAATGTCATATCTCAGAAACAGGAATCTCAAGTGGTAAAAACAGGTCACTGTTAAAGAGTCCCTTATGCCACTGATTTGGACAGACATTTGATTCTGTCTCCTATGATATCCTGGAAAATAAAATGAGGAAATGGAACCTTTGTTTCAAATTACACTTGAGGGCTGGGAAGGTGGCTCAGTGGTAGAGCGCTTGCCTTGCATGCCTGAGGCCCTGGGTTTGATTCCCCAGCACCACATAAGCAAAAAGAAAAAAGCCAGAAGTGGCGCTGTGGCTCAAGTGGTAGAGCTCTAGCCTTGAGCTGAAGAGCTGAGGGCCA
>NW_012267224.1:1918575-1923512 GCF_000151885.1 Dipodomys ordii
TGAGACTCTTATCTCCAATAAACCACTAGAAAACTGGAAGTGGTGCTGTGGATCAATGGTAGAGCACTCACCTTGAGCTGAAGAGCTGAGGGACAGCGCCCAGGCCCAGAGTTCAGGCCCCACGACCGACCCAAAAAAAAAAAATTACACTTGAAAAAGCTTCTTTCCCACTCAAAATTCAATAACTTGCCAAATTGGTTTGTGACACAGAGCTGAAAGCATATCTTATACAGCAGAAAACAGGAGTTAGGCTCAAAATAATCCGAACAGGTTGGAATTCTCTCCAGAAAGCCACAAAATGAAATGGAAATGAAGAAGATTTGAAATCTGGTATGTACCCATTGCACCAATGAGATGTACAAGATGTGATGTTGAAAATGAACTTTACAACTTTGGCTGGGGGGGGGGGGGACAAAGGAGGAGGCAACAATGCTTGATAAGAAATGCATTCATTACCTTGCCCATGTAATTGTAACCCCTCTGTATGGTATTTTCACAATAAAAAAAAAATTGAGAGTAGGCAAAAGTTTTTAAAGTAGGATAAAAAACAGGCATCGACATAGAGAAAAATACCATGGTTAGTTCAAATGTCAAAATTAGAAATTATTTCTAACAGCAAGAAAATGAACAGGTGAATTACATACTGGGAGAAAACACTAAGGAAATAACATGTCTGACAGGGGATATGTAACCAGACTACATAAAGAATATCTTCAACTCCATAAAACATTGCAACTTTGGAATGTGTCAGAAAACTTCGCAGAAACTCATGCATGATTACTGAGATGGTAAAAGAGGGGCTGACACTTCAAAAAGAAATGTACTCGTTATCTGACTTATGTAACTGTGATCCTCTGTATATCACCTTTATAATAAAAAGTAATTTAAAATTTTGAATAGATAGATAAATAGATAGGCAAACAAAGATACATACATGTGCACATACATTTAGCTAATGGCACAAAGTATGCCTTCTCAAATGAAAACTCATTGTAAAGGAAGATGATCAAAATGTCTCATAGTGACTTGGTATTACTTAATGCTTAACTGTACTAACATTTAGTGAATGCCATATTCTTCACAAGTAATCTGAGCACTGAGGACACAGAAATGGACAAACCCTGGGAAGATCCTGCTCCATGAATTTACATCCAAGAGGGTGTCTGGTCTAATCATTAGAAATGATACAGTTATTTGGAGGGACTATTTTCAGTAGATTAACATATGTAATCAAGTGCATGATTTTGAAATGCAAATCAAAACAACTCTGAGAGTCCATCTCAGTTAGATTGGCCAACATTGTGAACTGGCACACCAGCAAATGGTGGGGATGTGATGGGAGTGTAAACTAGCACAACCACTGTGGAAAACAGTCTGGAATTTCCCCCCAAAACTAAATACAGATCTTTCCTACAACCTACCCATACCACCCCTGGGCCTACCCAAGAACATCACTGTAATAACCAGCCCACAATAATCAGTGGGCCCCAACAATCAGTGTGGCCCCGTGGCCCAGCCCCCTGGAGAGCCACAAACACCTGTAACCATGCCTCAAAGGACTGTGTCATTCTTTAGAGGTCATAATTATCACAAGCCAGGATACCATAAAGTCATGTGCACATCCGTGTTCATTGCTGCACTATTCATAATAGCCAAGTTGTGGAAACAGCCCAGATGCTCTACAGTAGATGAGTGAATCCAAAAAATATACACAATGGAATTTTGCACAGTCATTAGAATAGTATTTTGTTATGCCAGGAGCAGGTGGCTCATGGCTGTAATCCTAGCCACTCAGGAGGCTGAGATCTGAGGATCATGGTTCAAAGCCAGCCCAGGCAGGAAAGTCTGTGAAACTCTTATCTCCAATAAATCACTAGAAACCCGGAAGTGACAGTGACTCAAGTGGTAGAGCACTTGATTTGAGCTGAAGAGCTGAGGGACAGCGCCCAGGCCCAGAATTCAAGCCCCATGACCAACAACAAGAAGAAGAAGGACCGACAAGAAGAGGAGGAGGAGGAGGAAGAGTTGTTATTTGCAGGGAAATGGATGAACCTAGAACAAATTGTGTGAAGTGAAGCAAGCCAAACTCAAAGACACAAATTGTGCATTTTTCTAATATCCAGAAGCTAGATCTAAAATACTAGGACAAAATAATTTATACAGTGAAACTAAAGGCAGCTACCCTTAGGAGAGGAACAGAAAGGCACAGTGCTATGTGCCTCTGATCATGCAAAATAACACATCAAAATAAATTCTAGAAAATGAAAACAAGAGAGTTCTTTCCTTTTTGTTCTGTTTGTTTGTTTATATGTCTTGGGAAGCTCAAGGGAGGCGCAGAAATGGAGGGACAAAGGGTGAGCAAATGCAGCAGTGGAACTCACTGGACACTGTCGAAAAATAAGATGTATATATCTTATGGGTGAGGATGGGGGTGAAAAAACAGGGAGAGAGCAAGGGAAGGGGTGACATTGTCCAAAAAGAAATGTACTCTTTACCTGACTTATGAAATTATAATCCCTCTGTACATCATCTCTTGAATAACAAAAGTAAATTTTTTAAATGTTAAACATTCAGGCAGCCCCCTTTTAGGACTGCATATTCTTTCAACAAACACGGATTAGACCAATCCTTCCACCAAAGCCAACTACAATACCAGACATAGATGTTGTTTCCCTCTCCACCAATTTGGACCCAATCTAAATGTCCACCATATGCTGTGTGTTGCAATATGGCTCATCAGCATAATACTGAATGGAAAAAATCCAGACACAAATGAGAACAGCTTCTATGATTTGATTCATGTAAAAACAAAATGTTTATCCCACTCGTCTCAGAAGTTAAAATAATGATTACTTTGGGGAAAGGAGCTTTTAGAATACTGGCAATATATTCTATTCCTTGACTTATCATATGGACGTGTGTGTGTGTGTGCTACTCAGGGTCTCACACTTGCAAGGGAAGTGTTCTACCATTTGAGTCATACCCTAAGAACTTTTTACTTTCCATTTATTTTTCACTAGGATTTCTTCCTTTTTCCTGGGCTGCCCTGCTATCCTGAGCCCCCTACCTCTGCCTCCCAAGGAACTGGGGGTCCATATATGCACCAATACATTCAGCTTTGCTTTTGAGATTGATTCTCACTAAATTTTTGCCTTGGCTAGCCTCAAACCATGATATTCCTATTTCTGAACTCAGAGGTATATGGGATGACAGGCTTAAGGAACCATGCCCAGCCCCTCAATTTTGGCAATTCATTCATAGACCAAAGTTTTCCTTCTAAGAGAGGCAACTGTCTTAGCAAGACATTGAATGATCCATGTAACATAATAGGAAATGCGTTTGATCTTTGTCCCTGGCACCTAAAACCCTTAGCATTTCTTGAGTAACAGTCTTTTGGTATGTATAAGAAGCCCCTTTTTATTACCTCAGTTCATGCCAGTGAGATACTGAAGAGCAGACTTAGGCTGGTCACAGAAAGACCAAGTGATCAGGATGTTGGCCGTATCAGCACTTCCTTCCCCCTCAGCACCTCCAGTGAATGAAAGGATGACAGCTGGAGATTCAGCTCCATGAAAAACTCTTCAGCAATGACATCTGGAGCTTTACACTGGAGCTCCTGCCCTTCCTGGACTCATCCCACACACTCTGCACCAGGCTCTTCATTTGCATCTTCAAAATAAACTTCCAGGTGCTAGTGGCTCCAGTCTGTAAACATAGCTACTTAGGAGACTGAGATCTGAAGAGAATAGTTCAAAGCCTGTTGGAATAGGAAAGTCAGTGAGACTTATCTCCAACTGGAGATCGGAATTGTAGCTCAAGTAATAAGAGCACGAGCCTTGAGCAAAAATCTTCACAGACAGCACCCAGGCCCTGAGTTCAAGTTCCGAGATGGATACTAAATAAGTAAATAAATAATAAATTTATAAATGTAAGTAAATAATATACATTTAAATTTTGTGTCATTTTATGCTTATACTAAAATTATAAATATATACCTATATTGTTGATGGCAAATGAACAGTAAACAAATCTAGGGGAACATAAACCACATTATTAATTGCTATTAATGGTAGTGAGACCACTGGGAATTTTCCATTTTTATGTGATATATGTTGGTGTTGTATGAATTTTTCATAGTAAACATATATGTGCCTTGGAATTGGCAAGGAAAGAATGAAAAGAAAAAGATGAACAGAAACAGAGGAGTAACAGTTCACAATCACCCTTTTCAGTGAGTGGATGAAGAACTCTCCTGCAATTAACATATTCTACCACAACACAGAAATCTCACAATCTAAAAGTCTTTGTTTGAAGAGAAAGAAGTCGTGCTTGTCAGGGGGCTCCAGGCAGGGTCGGGGCCACAGTTTCCCAACTGTCTGCAGTTCTGCCTCATTGCTTGGGGTCGTGCTTCGTTGGTTTCTAAAGCATAGCTCCAGACAAGACCCAAAAACTGCAGAGCCCGGGAGTTCTCAAATCACCTCTACAGCTTTGAAAAAACACTGATAGCACAAGTCCGCAGCAAGGGTGGTGTGGCTGAATAAGGTCATATATGTGGCAGCGTTTGGAAAAACAAAAGTTAGAACACACATGCAAAATATTTTGATTGTGAGAGCTTTTAGGACATGAATCTGGCCGAAAGTTTGACCACCAAGAGCTAGCAGAAAAAAAAGATTCAGAGATTTTAGGCCAACGGCATTTCCAGATTCTGTGGCCGGTTAGTGTGTTCTCCAAGACATAACATCCTTCCCTTTGATCCTCTTTGAACCTTGTGTCAGACCCATCTCCCCTGTTGACACCTGCTTTACCTACGATGGCATCTCGCTGTGTCATCAGGGCTTTCCAAGTTTATCCATGCTGGTAAATTTTGTGTTCAGACACTCAGACAAGTGAGATGATGTTATCAAGGGTGTTTGGTTTTTTTGTTTTGATTTTTTTTT
>NW_012267224.1:1923562-1954564 GCF_000151885.1 Dipodomys ordii
GTTAGTCCCATGATTGGTTTTTCCAATAAAGTTTGAAATAGCTCTACCTTTCTCATTTCTGAAAAGCAAAGGTACACTGTATTATCTCATACTCTAAGAAATGTTTCAGTGAACAACCTTTCTGGAACTTTTTGTTAACCCAATGATACTTAGAATAACTTTCATAAACCCTACTTTATAACTAAAAAAAAAAATCCCCAGTAGGAAGAAAAAATCTAGTAAGCAGTTAAGAAAGTGATTTTCAATACTTATACACATTGTGAGAGACACAAATAAAGACTTCATTTGTTGAGCATTGATCCTACTTTTGCACACCAAACAATTTCCTTTGCACTATAAAATAATGATCCTTTTTGAACATCCATTAGAAATCAAGAACTTTCACATGCATTATTTAATTTCATTTTCATAATGTTCCAACAAAAGTAGATTTTCATTATTATAAGTTGTAATGTATAAATCACCTTACAGAACATGCAATACTCAAGAAGAGATTGAAAATATAGAAAAAAGTTTAAATTAAGAAAATGTAGAAATAAGAACAAAAAGTAGGAAAAATGTTTTTAAATCCCCATCATTTACCAAAGAAACACTTTTGAGTTGTCTTGAACTAAGCCTTAGCTTTTTCTAAAGAAAGTTCTATTTTTACATGAGGGAATAAGTATTTTTTCCTTAATTACTCAACTTTCCACCACCCTGTGGCATGCTCATACAAATTAAATGATTTATAATAGAGAAAATATGAATATAATGAGAGTAATAAAACATAAGTTTCATTTCAGGTCCAGCTATCACTAACTTGGTGGCCTTGAGTGGGCCTGCAGCCTCAGCTTTGTTATGTATAAAATGACAAGAATAAACACCTCACAAGAATACTACAAAGATCAAGTTAAATACTAGTATATTAAAGGTCCCTTCATAGTATACAAATGTATTGAAGAATGTATATTTCTTTGTGTAAATTTTCTAGCTATTATATTTTCTTTTTTCCTACAGTTTAATTATAACAGAGGAAGACTTTAACAAAAGCTAAGGTTTTGTTCTATTAAACTATAAACTGTAAAATATTTCCTTAATGCAAAGCTAAAAATGTTCAAATCTAAAATTCTAGAGGTGTTTTTAAAAGGAACTTTTAGAGGTATAAATTATAATCAGCAAAATTAAAATAGAAGCAAATTAGTAAAATGGTACATTTGCAAGAGCTTGGTAGCTAGTATATAGATATAATTAATTGCTCAGAATAGAACACAAATATTTCTCAGGCAAAAGCTGGGTGCCAGTGACTCATACCTGCAGTCTTACCTACTCGAGAGGCTGGTTCAAAGCCAGCCCAAGAAGAAAAGTTTGTGAGACTTATTTCCAATAAACCACTAAAAAGCCAGAAATAGAGCTGTGGCTCAATGGGTAGAGCACTATCCTTAAGCAAATATGCTCAGGCCCTGTATACAAGTACTGGGACTGGCACACACATGTGTGTGCACACACACAATCATGGAAAAAGGATTTAAACACACATAGCACACACACACACACACACACACACAAATAAGCCAAAAGTAGTGGCTCATGGCTCCCAGACACTTGGGAGATAGATATAGGAAGATTACTGTTCAAGGCCAGGCCCAGACAAGAGCACAAGACCCTACCTGAAAAACAAGCTGAGGAAAAAGAGCCTGGGAACGTGGCTCAAGTGGTAGGTAAAGCATTGCCAAGAGTTCAAACCCAGAAGCACAAAACAAAAACAAAAACATGAAGTATCAGATGAGCAGGTGTACCACACAACTGGAATCGGAGAAGACATGGAAGAAACACTCTTCTAAACTGTGGAGCTTTGTTGCAAAACTAAAGAAAGACATTTAAATAAAATAAAAAGACATTGCAATGCATATGCATGAATAGGAAACAATAAACTAGCCCGTGTTACAGCTCAGGGGCAGAGACTTTGCTGAGCATGCTGAGTTGAACCCCTGGCTGTGCACGTATCATATACGTATTTGTTTATACATAGGCATATATATCAGAATGTTAAAGCAATACTTACACTCATACATAGTAATACTTCATACCTGATCAAAGAGTGAAAAAAACTCAATGTGTAATCACTTCTACATATGCTAATTACTTGCTGCAATGTATTTTCTTGTTACCAGAAAGGTGTAAAACAATCACATGTATCACAATGATATATATAATATATATATATGTTATATATATTTTGCGAGTGTTAAAGCATTCGTATTTGGTTTTTTCCTCCTCCTTTTCTTTGAATCAAGCTGCTGCCTTGCTTACTGAAAGTCATATTGCAAAGCATTTTTGCCTGCTATTTATGTTCTTTCCTTACTTGCGTAAAGTAAATCCCATACTTTCTCAGTGGGGTTAAGGTCAAGACTCTGAGGGGAGCCACTCCTTCCTAATTAGTTCCCCAGACTCCTCTTTTTTTTTCCTCTCTCTCTCCATTTAAATGGCCACAACAGTCTAGAAAAATGTTTGGAGTCATAATCCCCCTGATAAATGAATCCTCAATCAAGCAGCTGGTTACCAGAAGGAACCCCTTGCTGTGCGGCAATTATGTCGAAGCTGAACTCCAGTAGTTTGGGTCACATATGAAGTACTTCAGGGAAAATCACCTATCTCTGAGCTCCATTGTGTGATCCAAGAGACTCTAGCTTCTCTCTGCCAAAGTTCTTGCCCCAAAGATCCATATTCTTGTTAGTTAATGAGAAAAATACTTATTGATGTGAACGCATGTAAAGACCCTCTACTGATGGCCCATGGCAGGGAAAGATTCCTGTTTCAGAGAGTAGGAAATTTAAAACCCAGACTTGAAATCTTAAAATCCAATATCCTTTTGTGATAAAAAGCTCTGAAGAAGCTAGTAATAGAAGGAACATATCTGGACATAACAAAGACTATTTATGACAAACCTACAGCCAAGATCATAGTTAGTGGTCAAAAACTAAAATCACTTCCCCTAAGATCAGAAACAATACAAGAATATCTATTTTCTCTGTTGTTTCCCAATGTAGTATTGGAATTCCTAGCCAGAGCAGTAAGGTGACAAAGAGAATCCAAATAGAGAAGGAAGAAGCCAAACAATCTCTTTACACATGCTATGATCCTGTATCTGAAGTCACCCAGAGACTAAAACAGTCTTGAAGACCAATGGAATACCCCAAAATTAATATTTGACAAAGTAGACAAAAAATATAGCTTAGAATAAAAAACAACCTTGTCAACAAATGGTGTTGGGAAAACAGGATATCCATATGCAGGTAACTGAAATTAGATCCCTGTCACCTCATACTGATATTAATGCAAAATGAATCAAAGAACCTAATATAAGACCTAAAACCTTGAAACGAGGACAGGAAAGAGTAGGAGAAACATTAGAACTATTGGCCTAGGCAACAACTTTCTGAGTAGAGTTCTGAATAAGTTGGAGAGAGAATTGACAAATGTGATTGCATCAAGCTAAAATGTTTCTACACAACAAAAGAGATAGTTACTAAGCTACAAAGATAGCCTGTACAAGTGAAAGATCTTTCCCAGCTATGTATCCAACAAAGGCCTAATGTCCAGAATATACAAAGAGCTCAAGAAAATCCTCAGAGAATCAATAACCCAATTAACAAAGGGGCAAAGGAGCTAGAGGCTTCTTAGAAGAAGAAAAAGTAGCCAATAGACAAACATGAAGAAATGCTCAACATCTCTAGCTATAAAAGACACGCAAATCAAAGCAATACAACAGCAGATTCTGGCACAAATGTGGGGGGAAAGGAACTGTAGTATACTGTTGTTCTACTACTCTGGAAAGCAGTTTGGAGATGTTTCAAAAATATATATACAACTACTCTATGACCCAGCACTACCACGGCTGGGCAAGTTTCCAGAAGATAAAAAGTTAGGATATACTAAAGACACTTGCACAACCATGTTCATTGTTGACCCATACCCAAGTTGCGGAAACAGGCCCGGTCTCCTTCAATGGACAAATGTATCAAGAAAATGTGAATGTATACATGTTCCCCCAAAATACAGTTTTACTTGGTGCCCATGTGATTTCAGAATCCCCAAGAATATAAAAATCTGAGGATGCACAAATCCCTATGTAAAATGATTTCGAGTTTGTATATGACTGCACATCCTCCTGTGGGCTGTCAATCATCTCTAGACGATTTTTACTACCAAACGCAATGAAGCCCTGTATAAACAGTTAAAATCCCACACTGTTGAGGGAATAATACAAGAACTAAAGGTCTGTTCAGTACAGGCCCACTACCCAATGTTTTCCATCTATCTTTACTTGAAACTATGGCTACACAGCTGGCAGATTGTATTGGTAACTCTAAGGAGACTAAAAATTGACCTTGACATATTACTCAATCAGAAGTGATGGGAAAAGGTGAGCTACTCAAAATGGATCTTTATAAGGTGACTGTCAATTTCAATCCGTTTGGTAAGAAAACCTAAAATAAAACTAAGAAAAACCTAAGAAAAACTAAAAAAAACCTCCTTAACAGAGGTCTAGGAGTAGGGATCAAGTTGTAGAGGACCCAATTAGCAAGTGTAGGGCCCTTGATTCAAACCCTACTAGATCAAAACAACAACAACAACAATAAATGTAATAATAATTGATATGCCCTGTAAACTTGAGTTTCAATTTAGCAGCTGTAGCAATAATGAAAAGTACTAGACTTGCAATAGTTCTGACTTGATTTTGTGGGTGTGTGCTTTTTCTAGGGCTTGAATTCAGGGCTGGGAGCAGTATCTGAGCACTTTCACTCCAGGTTAGCATTTTACCACTTGAGCCACAGCTCCACTCTGACTTTTTGGTGGTTAATTGGAGGTAAAAGTCTAACAGACTTTTCTGCCCAGGTTGGATTCAAACCACCATCCTCAGATCTCAGCCTCTTGTGTAGCTAGGATTACACAGGCATGAACCACCAGCGCCCAACTTTTCAATATGGAAAGCAAAGTTGGCCTCTTAAAATGATGACTCTCTTGGTAAGCACATTCTTTAAATATTTGTTGTCTACCATTTTAAAAAATAAGATATTAATGTAATCCTAGCTACCCAGGGGGCTGAAATCTAAGGACTGTGGTTCAAAGCCAGCCCAGGCAGGAAAGTCTGTGAAGCTCTATCTCCAATAACATCCAAAAACAAAAACAGACAACAAAATAAAACAGAAGTAGAGCCCTGGCTCAAGTGGGATAGCACTAGCTTTGAGCAAAAAAGCTCATAGACAGTGCCCAGGCCCTGAGATCAAGCCACAGGATTGGCACCACAAACAAACAAACAAACAGACAAACAAAAAGATGTTGAGTCTTGGCATTTAAAAGCATTGCTTTACATCATCCTTTAAAGTGCTCTAAAAGTTAAAAACCATTAGGAGTCTAAGGTATATTTTCAGGAATATTTGTAATTTAAATGCTAAAAAAAAAACCTCTAATACTTAAACCTGCACAGTGTTGGAATTCATGTTGATAATATACAGAACTCTGTAATGCTCTGCAGAAAGTTAGTGAAAGAAAGGATGATTGTCTGCTCTTTCACCGTAATGGGAATGTTTCAGGGGAAGGCTCCTTAAACTGAAGAAAAGGGTCAAATCCAATTAAAACTGCAAAGGAAACTTTCAGAGGATGAATGCCATTAGACCAAACTGGAATGTGGCCAAAACACAGGGTAATACTTCAACTCTTAGAAAAAGTGCCAGGGGGACATTTAACAACTGCAGGTGGCCAAATGCTTTCTTCCCAGGTCTCATCAGAAAAGTCATTTAGAGCAACGATATTTACCACAGTAAAAATATTACTCTTTGACAAACTGCATATTCAATTATCATGTTTAAACTCTAGTATTAGTCAGGTATCAGTTATAACTGCTCTCAATAGTCTAATAAGTACAAAAATAAACACATCTGTTGTTAAGCAAAGATAGAGCATTAAGAAACAATTGCTATTTACACCTAACATTAGAAATAGAAATAATTACCATCTTGCTTAGCAACTGAGTTATGATATGCACAAGCTTTTATTTTTCCTTCTGTGTTTTACAGCTCTTTATAAAACTTTAATCAAGAATTTATTCCCTATAGTATTTTCTCATTATATGCTTTTTTTTTCATAGGACTTCTGTGTTCTATTTCCTTAGCCTTCATAATAATGGGCTTCACTGTTTTGCTAATATACAAATTCATCCATGCTGTGAATTATTACATACACTATTTCTTCTTTCTTAAATAAATAATCTTTTCTTTATATCTCTTTAGTATTTATTTCCATTTAGTGTCCCTTCTCTCCTCCCCCACCCCCACAAAAAAAAAAAAACAACAGGGTTGTAGGAAATGCTTTTCAGGCAATGGAAAACGCAGGCCTGTTGGTGACATAACACATCCCTTGAATCCTGCAAAGGATATTATGTGAGCAAATGTACAGAGTGAAACCTGAAAAGCTTCCCGGGGTTTTCTTTTCTTTCTTTTTTTCTTTTTCTTTTTTTTAAAATGCTGAATGCATGAGAGCTCTGCTTTTACCTGCTGTGATTTAAAAGGCTAAAGGCCTCATTTTGAGCCACTAAAATTCAAAGTGACAGAAACCTACAAATTTTTATTGTGGTGCATTTAATAAAATTTACATTTACAAGCTGTCAGTTTGAAACGGTGAATAACTGGTACTTTTGCATTCAGACAGCAGATTTGGTTGTGCTGTGGGTTCATTACTACCTACTTACATGTTCCTTAAATACTCTGAATAATCCTTCAATCTATGACTTTTGATATCTCTTAATTCAACACTGCACAAAAACACCATTGAGTCGGCAGCAAGGTCAACAAAAGGAATTTATTGAGCTCCCATAAAGAGCACAATAATTAAGAGCCCCTTTCTGCTTGTTGTAACGTGCTAATACGAGAACATTGGAACCCAGGACCAGCCCATTGCTAGGTGTCTGCATTCGCTGCCTAAGTTTTGGGTAATTTACTTACTCAATTATGTCGACTCTCTTAAATCCACAACACTGGTGGGTGGTAAGGTACAAGAATAGTAAAAACAAAACCAGAGTAGGGAAGCCTTTAATGCATGTTTTACATGCATCTTGGGTGAAATTTTTTGTTTGTTTGCTCTTTGAGAACAAGAATTAAGGTTGGCAAACTTCAGAAAACTCAGTCCAGGAATCACAAGCATTGGGTTAAAAAAGACAGCTCTGGGGGTGAGGGTGATGGAAAGTAAGAGAAAATGAGGGAAGGGTGTACAAGTTTGGCAAGAAATGTATTTATTACCTTACTCATGTAACTATAACCCCTCTGTACATTACCTTGACAATAAAAAATAAAGCTCTGCAAATTGGGATATGTTTAATAATCCTATGATTATGCGATGTATTCTGAACACGAATATGAAACTTAATCTAGACTCGGTATTAAAACACACACACACATACACATACACATACACATACACACACACACACACACACACACACACATACACACACACACACACAGATCTGTCTAATGGCTTCCAAGAGGGAAATATGAGAAAGACCATTCATAAGATTTCTAAATAATAATAAATAATACCTACATCCTATTTCTCCATGTAAATGGAAAGACAAAATGAAACTCTGAACAGAGCATATATTCTCATACTTTATAAGAAAAATCTCCTTTAATTATATCTTCTCAGATTCTTTACTATCAAAGTAAATAAATTTTTTATCAATGGGCATCAGATGAAAATGCTCACAATGTTTACCACATACATAACTTCTCTTACTAATCAAAAAGCCTAAAATGCCAAACTCAAACAGTTGTAAATTTTGAAAAACGTTTATTTTGTATCGAGGTCAAAATACAAACTGGAAAAAAAAAGGGGGACCCAAGGTGAAAAATTCACTTTGTTTTATCTGGACCATTATTGCAAGAGGAAAAATTAAAGTATTTCAACAAGTATGAACTACTGACTTAATCTTAGAAATTCAAATTGTCTTATTTAGATTTACATTATCTCTAAGTGTGGCATTCCTAGAAAAGGGAAAATTATAATGTATCTATACTTGGAGAATAAAGATGGTAGGTAGGTAATATTTGCTTTCAATATCACATTTTTATATTACATGGCACAAAATGTATTTGATAACCAATAACCTCCATTTCACAGTTTGAAAACTGTAAAAGAATGTACAGATACCAATTCATTGATTTTTGTTGCAAATTAGGTGTCCTTAGACTTTTTTCACAAAAGCTTTATACTTTCTGCTAGACAAAGTAAAATAATTAAAAACAAGTGAAAAATACTCTATTTTATATCATTACATTCTAGTTATTGTTTCTGAAGTCACTTGCCTGTATATTTTCATTTCTAAAAGAAATTCATTTCAAATTTTTCTCAAGGAAATTAAAAGCATAAAATATTATCCTAGGCCATATTAAGTTCTATGAAATAATATGTGCAGTAATAACAGCTATCGAAGGTTCCAGAAGGACAATTTTACTCCTTTTTTATAGTTAGTTGCTAGAAGTTCTTTGAAAAGAAGCCTGTGAATTTTTGTGTTTAAAATGAAAAATGAAACCTGAAAATGGCTGAGAGGCTACAGAATGACAGAGGAGTGTATAAAAAGTTGTCTTTTTTCCTTCCTTCCAGCAGCAATAAAGTGACTGAGCTATAGCAACTGACCTACTGGCTTTCTTTCTGTGCCCAGATCCCTGGACTTGCCTCTAAATGAATTGTGTATTTGCATTACATAAAGTGCTTCTGAGAGTATTCACTACTCAGGACATGGGGTCAAAATTAGTATCTACAACGAGTGATTCCAGCTCTCAAAAAAAATTAAAAATAATTTTATAGTAAACATAGAAGTGATGTACATCACATAACAAGTACTAAAGATAATGTGAGGGGGAGAGAGAGAGAGACAGAGAGAATGAGGGAGAGAGAGAGAAAATTATTTCAGCAGCTACAAACGAGCTACGGCTCATACATTCAGTTTCAACATTTGTTGAAGTGTGAGGCTTATTGGTATAATGCATGTTCTGAGTATATCCAGTCGTTTATCTATTTGTTTACAAGATAACAGAACACTAAGTAGCTAAAATAATATCAATATTAATATAATGATATTTACTAACCTCTAGCTACTCCCTCCTGCCCAGCCTAAGTGTTGGAATTACAAGTCAGACAGCACTGATCAGCAATCTCCTAGAAAATTGCTTTAAATTGGCCTCATTAGCTCTCAGAGCACTGAAAAACAACTGCGAGCGCATGCCTATGGCAGATGAGCCAGTAGCAATACCTCCCTAGCAAAAACAGAGCATATCAGCCTGCTCAATCAGCATTCATCACATTCAATAAATACGATTAAATAAAGAAGCTTCTGCCACAACAATTTCTACTGAGTACTTGGATTGCTAGGACAATCTTTAAAGTCCAGTCCAAAACAGTATCTGTGTTCATTGTAGTTTGTTTTTTGAGAGTATAGATAAACCTTTAAAAAAAATTTCATGATATTTCTCAGTTAGAACTAATCATTATCACACAGCAAAGTAAAACAAAATTAAACTTTCATCGAAAACTTAAATGGGATTTAGATACCAAATACCAAGAAGAAAATGTATTTCTCTGTCTTGCAGCTTTCCTTAGAAAAGCATGCTTTTTCTTGACATCTGCATAGTAATTTCCTTGGTCAACTATGCTTTCTGAAATGCCTGCTTTGGCAGACTTGGAAATGGAAGGAATTTTTCTCAGGGATTAATTCGTAACTCTTCCTAACACTCAAAAACCCTGAATATCTTCAGTACATAAGCCAAGGAATTTTGTCCTCAGAGTTACACATTTTAGAAAATAAATATTTTTAAATATGCATATATATTTTCCAAAAGAAAGAGAGAACATACAAAATCTCTCAGACTTCTGAATTGTCTGATATGGAGTTGATATGCATATTAACTTTCCAGTTAAGCTCCCCCAGCTTACAAATTGAAATTATTCCAGCATGTCATCTTTTATATTAGCATTTTCATTTCTGAACCTTACCCACTGGTTCTGTTCCAATAAAATATTTCAAAACAGAACAGTAAAGTAAGTAAAACATCTTGAACCTAGCATGTAAGACCACCTTCTTGAAAGCCAGTTAAATTTTCTCAAAGTCCAAGTTCATAGCCAAATCTGCCATTTCAACCCAAATCATTTTAATTTAGTAAACAGTTTTTTTTAACATGAACTGCTGTGAATTCATAGGTCTCTTCAGTGAAACACAGCTATTTCAATGGTAAGATGCTACCTAATGTAGTAGCTAAAACTTGGGTTTCATGGCCAACTGTTCCCAAGTTAGTTGCTTACTGTTTATATGATCAGAAGCAAGCCACTTATACCCTTTAAGCCTCAATTTCCTCAATCCTTAAGTGCTGATAATGTCACAAACTTTCACAAGGTCATAAAATAACATTTGTATGTTATCAGGCAAAAGCCTAGCTTATCATAAGCCCTCAGACATTATCTACATGTTTACTTTTATTTTTTATTAAGTAGAAATTATCTTATATTGAAAATGACAAGTTTCTGTTAAAACTATCAATGTTAAATTCAAATGTCAATATTGGCCTGATAAAACATGAAGATTCGGATCATTCTTAAATGCTTTACTCACAAAAAAAGGTACAAGAACTATTTTTTTACCTTCCAAAATATCTGTTATTCTGTCACTGTACATAAGTACACCAGATATAAAAAGACCTCAAATTTTCCCTTTTCTTCAAATTATTTTGCCATTTTAAAAACAAATGTAGTCTGTTCCTTCTCTTGATACTTGCATATAAACCAAATGGTACTTCAGTACTTATTTTAAGATTCATCTCTAGGCTGACTTGAATTTTTTCCTTACATAGACCACTGTCAAGCAGAATTCTGACTTCTTGTTCTTTACTCGAATTCAAGATTCAAACAAACTACATCTTTTGCTGGATTCCTTTCACATGTATACATATCTATGCTCAGTTTCTCTCTTCAGTCTTGTTCAGTACATAAGCAATTTTTCAGTACAAGTAATATAAATTATTTTAATAACAGAGCCTAAGATGATTTATTTCTCTGCCAGGTTACCTGTTCTTCGCTGGGTAATTCATTTCTAGATTTTCTTTTATTTGAGATTTATTTTATTTTTAGATTTTATTCTAATTTATTAGAATTATTTTCAGTTTTGTGACTGAGGATAAAGGAGGATGGAAAAGCCACAGTCTATTGAGTGGTCTATTGAGTGTGGGAGGGGAGGAGAATTATTTCAAATCCATTTGCACAGAAGGAAAGGACCAGGTAGTCTGCTAATAGAGCCAAGCAGCTTTAAATCCTATTCATCATGAAAAAACGGGAAGACAGCCCAGGTAAGACAGTTTCCAGTCCATAATGATGGGCTTGCCAAGTGGCCTATGAAAAGAGCAGTGGTTGAAGAAAGGGACCCCAGCTCCACATGAGGAGCCAGGAGCACACCTTCTCTCCTGCACCAAGGCCATTCATTGTGGGATCCAGATAACCTCAGGCATATACAGACAAGTCAGATTTGGCCAGCTTATTCTTAATTCTACGGTTTTCTCTTGCTTCCCTCCATCCATGGAGGTGGGTCTCCAGAAGTCAGTGGGAGTTCAGAACACATGAATGTATGTAAAACATGCCCATACAGCTTAGGCCCATAAAAGCCAGGAAATGAATACGTTTAAGTTCTCATAGTGTGTTAATGTGCCCACAAATATACCTCTTTTATACATTTAACAGCTCATGTAGTCATGAAAAACGCCATGTACAACATGCAGCTTCGTGAGCAAGGTGGGCTAATTAATATGCCTACTTGTGCTCCTTAATTGTTTCATTCCTTGTATTTTTCTGCTTAATAAAACATTGCAAAATTTTATATAAATAGCATATATTTTATATGGAATTTCATGTAAAAGAAACCAAGCGGGAATGACAAATAAGGGAACATTCTAGTGATATATTCTTATTGAATTTCATGAGCTCCATATTCTACCTTCTTTTTCCCTTATAAACTTTCTCGATACATTGTCCAAGAACTTTTGATTCTAGCATAATCGTTCAGCAAGCCAACCCACCCATGGCTTCTCCAAAGTAAACGGGGGCGGGGGAGACCACATTCCCATTCTCTTGGAACTGACCTTCTACAGTTTCAGTCAGGTCTCTGCTATGTCATCTCGATCAAACCGCCAGACACCAACGCTGAGCTGTAGAAGTCCAAACGTGTTCTTGTCATTTTGAAAAGTAAAAGGAAGGCTGGCCTAAAGGCTTACATCTTAAATGTCTCACCATTCCTGGTGAGATTTGGGGGCTTGGGTTGTTTTTCTAGAAGCCAACGGCTACTGGCAATGTCTTTTTCCATTCATTTCTTTTTAAATAAACATTGAAGGCAAAGGTTGGTGGGGGGACGGGGAGAGGATGGAAAGGGGGGAGCGACATGGTTTTCTGGGGGCGAGGGGGAGGGAGGAAATTAGAAGTTACCGCAAATATTCACCTGGGCAGGTACACAGTGTTTGCTTCTGCGTCCCTGACCACTTCACGACCTCGCTCTATTTTAGACCATTCCGGAAAAGACTATCCCGAAGGGAAGGGGCGGGGGAGGGGGAGCCGGGGGCGCACGGGGGCCAAGGGGACCGGACCTAGCCAGCCGGCTAGGGCAGCCCGGCCTGGCCTCGCCAAGGCTGCTGCAAACCGCCACGCCCCTGTTACCCCAGAAGGGAAGAGAACGGTGGTGCTGCGCCTTGGGTCCCAGCCGGAGTCGTGGGCTTGGGGGCCCGGCGCTGGAAGATCCGAGGGAGACAAAAGTCCCCCCTCGCTCTCTTCCCCAACCCCCTCCCCAGCCTGGCGACGGGGCCGGCGGCGGCGCCGCACCCCCCTGCCCCAACTCTCCCCCAAGGACGCCCAGATCGGCCGCTCTCCACGCCCCCATCCAAGCTCGCCCCAGGCCATTTTCCCCTCCTTGCCAGGCCCTGGGATCGACGGCGCGGCCCCCCACGACTCGTGCTGTGTCTCCCACGAGTGCGCATAAGCTCCCCGCGGGGCGGAAAAGGCTTCAATTCGGCCCGGGCCGAGGGGCCTGGCGCCCCGCTGCTACACCCCAGAGCCTGTCCTTTGGCCACCCTTGTGCTCAGGGAGCCCGCGGTGGCCCAGTGGCCCCCACGACCGCAGGTTCCACCCGGAGCCTGGCCCCCCGAGCTCGGCAGGCAATGCCCAGAGCTTAGAGCCACCTGCGCCTCCACCGCAGCCGTCCAAACCCGCGCGCATGCACGCACACACACAGACGCGCGCGCGCGCGCGCGCACACACACACACACACACACGGGCGCGCGTGCTGACCTCCCCCACGCGTGCTGGAGCCGCACACGCCGCGTCTGCACTTTGGAGGCTTCCTTTGGAAAGGAAGGAAGTCGAGTCCCCGAGAGGCCAAGAACGACTGGGGTTCGGGGGGGGGGAGGAAAATCAGCACCACCACCAGTTCTGCGTCCTGCGTTCTTGAACCCACTCCACCTCCTCTTGCTCCCCCGCCCAGTCCCACCCAGGACCCCTCTGTCCTGCTCCCTCCACGGGGCGGGGGGATAGAGCGAGGACCTTGGCCTGGCTCTATCTCAGGGGGCCTCGCCATGCCTGCCCACCAGCGCCTTCACATCCTCACCCATCCACATCCACCCGCCCGCGCGACCCTCCCCACATCGGGCCTCCAGGTCCTTCCCCGCTCTCGCAGAACTGGCAGGTGCGGACAGCACGACCCTTCCGCGAGAGGATCCTCCCGTTCCTGCGCACCACCCGCGGCTTCCCGAACCCAGACCGAAGGGTCGCGTGCGGTTGGAAGGTGCCAGAAATGAAGGTAAGTTCCTAACCAAGCTTGGGACATCATCCATCCCTTCTCTAGGGGGTGCTCTGCTTCCGAGGGAAGAATCAAGGCACCCATGGCAGGGTGTGTCCTGCGAGGATGACTGTCCTAGGGTGTCTCCCCCCCCCCAAGACGTGAAGACACTTGTCAAGACCTCCCCTTGCCTCTGCCCTTTGGAGACGCTGGGGACCGAGCAGCAGCACGTCCTGGGTGTTGCTAGCGCTCGCCAGAAAGCAAGGTTCTCTTTACAAGCTCAGTGCGGACATCGGACATCGGCAAGCCTAGGATAACAACATCTTTCTCTTCCCGCAAATATCCACAGGAGTGCCCGCACTTCTGGTCATGGAGACATGGACCAAGGTGGGAAAACTACCAATAGGACCTCAAACCAGACTAGACCATGGGTAAGTTTGGTCCTCTGTACTTCAGCCAAATGTAAATGGCGGGGTGGGGCCAGGTGCCGTGGGACTCTGGCCCTTGTAGAGCCAGCTGAGCCAACTTTACCTAATGGACATAGTGGCTTGCGTCAGAAGGTCAACCATTGCTCCTCTCCCTGGTTGCCTTGTTTATGTCTGCATGTGGTGTCCACCAGTCTGGCCGACAACCTGTCCTAGGGGTCAAAAGGAAGAGACAAGGTTGAAGAACCAGAAGAGCACTAGGTTGTTCCATGCTCCACGAAAGCCAACCCTGGGTCACCAGTTGTGGCTTCAGAGATAGAGATGGACCGGAAATGCCCTGGAACTAAGCACAGGCGCAGCGTCAGAGGCAGGGAAAGGAAGCAGCGAGGCCACAGGTGCCTCCAATTCGTTCTTCCCAGTGTTTTGGAAGCTAGCCAGCCCTGGACCCTGGGGGATACAGCAGCAAGTGCCAAGAGGCTTCTCAGTCTGAAATTCCAATAGAGTAACCTCTCAGCTTCAGGCTATCCTTCAGTGAAATAGTGAGCATTAACCTGAGCTTTCTTATGAATATGTCCCCAACAGTCCTGTTCAGGCCCCTTTTGTTTGTTTGTTTTCAGGCATTTATGCTGTGACTAAATATTAGGAACTCCTATCTTTTCCAGGACTGTTGTGCTGGACCCATTGTCCATCATTTACATGCTAAGAATCTAAATCTACATAAAAGCTCCAGGATCTCAGTGACCCACAGCACAGAAGTCATGGTTCTGTTAGGCTGTGTTCTGGAATTTCAGAAGGGGCTTTTTGAGCCCTGGGTGAATACTGATCTTTCACGGGCATTATATGGAGCATTGACTATCAAATGCCCCGCTCTGTCTCAATCAGATGTTAACGCAGCCTTTCTGCCCCAATCCCAGACCCAGGGCATTACAATAGGAAGGTCGGCATGTCACTGCAGGAGTGGGCTGGGCAGCAGTGGATAGCTAATACCTCTCCCACAAACCACACATGCTTATCCAATCTGCTTTCTCTACAGAAACAGCTTGAAGACAAGCTACACCCCCAAACCCTTTCTATCAGGGAATTCTGGAGCCTCCCTCTGTCAGGTGGAAATAGTTGTCTTCCTTGGACAGGTGACAGAGAGGCTATGACTGATACAAGGGTATCTAGCTAATGAAGAATATATATATATATATATATATATATATATATAGAGAGAGAGAGAGAGAGAGAGAGAGGTAGATAAATAGGTATATATCCCCCCTTTCCCTCCATCTCCTTCCCTCTCTCCTTCTTCCTCTCCCTTCTTCCCCTCTTCCTCCTCCTCCTCCTCTTCTTCACCTTCTCCTCCTTCTTCTACTGAGAGCTGCACCTGACTCTCGGAGCTTGCTGAAGGAAACAGGTGTGTGAGTGGTTTCACTTCTCCGCTTTTTCATTTCTCTATTGGGTTTCTGGTCTCCTTGACCTTCCTGGGTCAAACCTGCTCCCGTGCAGGAAGCAATGCTTTTAACCCAGCTTCAAAACAGGGTGTCAATGCAGAACGGTACACACTGCTGCCAGAATCCAGACTCCCTGGCTGGGTCACGCCCTAAACAACCAGACCACACCTTCCCCCATCGACTCCACCAGTGGAGCTCAGAACGCAGTGCAAACACCTGCTGAAAGTCGCGGGCACTCTCTCCGGGGTCTCCAGCCCAGCTGGCCCTGCTTCTTTGGCTCTTTGGGTCTCATGGCACCTGCTTCATAGAGATGGAATCTGAAGCTCTGCCCACCCCCCCGCCATTCCGAAGCAGTACTAGTGGAGAGGGGGCTGTCAATCCTCTGGCACAAGCTTGGTACTCTCCAAAATGCCTCCCCCACGGTTAGGTTGGCTAGTCTGGGCTGTAAACCCTGGGGGGCAGGGCTCTCTCTCCCCCTCTCCATCCCAAAGGCCCAGCTGGAAGTAGTACCTGTGGGGGAGAGGAAGGGATTTCCAAAATAGGCCGGATAATGTTGGCAGATAAGGAGGCTCACTGCATCCCCCAGGCCACCATGAAATGCATGGATGGGGGCATGGGCCTAAGCTTTGGGCCTTCCACCTGGTAGACTCAGTTTCCTCATTTCTAAAGAAGCAGTAGTCCCACCTGGCTGCTTTTGAGTGTGAGATTAAAGCGAGTTATATCATCAAGAAAGCCCGAAAAGCAAGGCTTCTGGGCTCTCACAACGTCGAGATGGGCGCTGTAATCTTGGGCAAAGCACATCCACTCTCTGTGCCTCAGTTTCCTCCTCTGTGCCCACATGAAGTTACTGGAGTTTCCCCTCAAGTGCTCTGGATTGTCAGGTGCTTGCTGGCTCACACCTGTAATCATAGCCACTCAGAAGGCTGAGATCTGAGGATCACAGTGTGAAGCCAGCCTCCACAGGAAAGTCCAGGTAATGAGCAAAAAGCTGGAAGGGGGGGTACACAGAGCTAAAGCAGTAGAGCACCAGTCTTGATGGGAAAAAGCCATGACAGAGTGCAAGGCCCTGGTTTCAAGCCCCAGTACTGAGAAAAAGGAGGAGGAAGAAGAAGAGGAAGAAAAGGAGGAGGAGGAGAAGGTGTTGGTGGAGGAGGAGGTGGTGGTGGTGGTAGAGAAGGAGGAGGAAAAAGAGAAGGTGGCAGTAGAGGAGGAGGAGGAGGACAACAACAACAACAAAACAACAGCAGCAACTTTATGACAAGGGATGTTGTTGAGGCTTTCAAATAAAGGCGGAAACTAGGTCTATTTTCACTGGCTGAAAGACACCACCGTCTCACCCCTGTCTGCTTCCAGCCTTTACAGTAAATGAAGGATGCCTGAAGATGCCCTGGGTTTTCACTGGGAGGGGGCGGGGTATGGTGGAGGCAGGGAGGGGGGTGGCTCCTGGGGCTGGGAGGCCGGCTGGATCTGCTTTGGGCTTGGGTGCAGCTGCTGTGGCCAATGGAAGCTCCAGACTTCAGCAAGGCTGCGCTGAGATGCGGAGAAGACCATCCTCCCTCCCCACCCCAACACACACATATCCCTAGTTCTCTTCGCCACATATGGTCTGTGGATTTAGGTGTCAAAAACCGGAGAATTAGAAATGGTAATTTTCCGTCATTATGGCTGAAACGCGATCTGTCACAACAACTGGAACATGTCTCAGCCTAGGGAAAATAATGTTGGTGATTAGGAATCATTATGCACGTCAAGCCGCGTCCATTAAGTTGTAGGGAGAAATTAGCCTTGACGGGCAGAATCAAACTACAAATATACAGGCCCGGCCTTCAGGAGGCTGAGCAGCTGCCCTGGGGAGGAGGTGGGTCTGAGTCCCGGTGTTTTCTTAATAGGAAACTTGCTCAGAGAATTAATACCCCTTCCTCCCCCCTCGCACACCCTGCACCCCAACCACTGCCAGGCGCAAGACCCCCAAGTCCCTACCCTAGGAGTGGAAGTTGGGCTAGGTACCTAGAGGTTGCAGCCAGCCCTGGGGCCAGTTCCTAGGGTCCTCACCAGTGCTGTGTGACCCTGCCCTAAGCACTTGACCCCTCTGAACTCTGCTCACCTGTAGAAGAATGATAATCCTACCTACTTGTATCGGGTTCTTCTGAGAATTGGATAGAAGAGGATCTAGCCAGTGACTAGTAGAGAGCTGGCAATGTAAGATACTCCTTTACTTCTGGAAATTCCCCACTCTGGGCTGGGAAAGGTGACCAGAATTGGAAATGTGTCTGGGAACTGGTGGCTCATGCCTGTAATCCTCTAGCTATTCAGGAGACAGAGATTTGAGGACAGAGGTTCCAAGTCAACTTGGGCAGCAAAGTCCATGAGATTCTTCTCCAACTGATCACCCAAAAGCCAAAAGTGGAGTTGTGGTTCATGGTAGAGTGCCATCTTTGAACAAAAAAAATCTGAGGAACAGCACCTAGGTCCTGAGTCCAAGCCCCAATACTGGCAAACACACACACACACACACACACACACACACACACACACACACACACACACACACATCTAGAATCAGAAAAATGTAAATGGTATGACTTGCTAGGCTTGGGCCCACAACTGACCACAAGTATCCACAAGTCACCCAGATGTGGTAAATGGAGCAGGATTCAGACACCTTCCTTTTCATACAGCTGCCTCCCCTCCCCTACACACACACACACACACACACACACACACACACTGGAGACAAAGATAATCCACCATTCCCTAAAGCCTGTCCAGCAGGGAGTGTGTGATAGATTCCTACATCTTCTGAAGATGGAGGATATAGAAATGACACAGAACCTAAAAGTCAGATTCCAGTCCTGGGCCCAAATAACCAAGTGCCAACTACTTATTTCCCTTAGGTTGTCTCCTTTTATCTCCAAGGAAATGTGTGTCTTCCTAGTTCCATGGGGGGACTAAGAGCCAGATTCTAGGGAACTCCCCCAGAACCCCAAGGCTGGAAAGAAACAAGTGGAAGCTATGGCTGGTTCTTCCTCCAAAGCCTGAACACCATGCTGCCGTTTAGATCTGCAGGTTGGCTAACCTCTTGTTCTTGTTGCCTTCCTGAGAATTAGTGAGTGCAAAGCATCATGGGCATTCAGTTAGCCATGCTCTCTGCCTTAATGTTTCTCAGGTAAATGACGTCTTCCTCCACTCCACTCTGCAGTGGGAAGCAATATGTGTGGCCAACACTGAGTAGTTTGGAGCAAATCAAAAATAGCCACTGTCTGAGGAATCCTCCACCCCCAAGTGGAGAAACAGGAATGGAGCTGGTAAGAGGAATGAATGAATGCAATCACCAAAAGCACTTTATGACTGCAGGAATGGAAACATAAATCCAGCAGGTTGCTAATGAGCAGCAGTCAATACACACAGCTTTATAAAGTTTCGTCCAATGGAGGATGAAAAGTTACCCCTGTCTTTGCTAGACACTTTCGGAGATAGACTGACAGACAGACAGACAGACAGACATGTAGATAGATAGATAGATAGAGAGATAGAGAGATAGACAGACAGATAGACTGACAGACAGACAGACAGAAAGACAGACAGACAGACATGTAGATAGATAGATAGATAGAGAGATAGAGAGATAGAGAGATAGAGAGATCTATATCCTGGGCTGTCTTCCAATTCTATGTAGCCCAAGCAAACTTACAAATCACTGTCTAATTAATTAACACTCTGTCTCTAAACAATACAACAACTATGCTTTCCCCAGGAAGCTCACTGTTGACGTTTACCCAGTGCTGAGCCCTGGCCACAGATTCCCTGTAGTCTTCACATGCTCTGGCGCTGTCTTCCCGGTCTTTCCCCCTCAGGACTGAGCCACACAGAAGGACCACCGGTAGCAGGGCAAGCACCATAGTTACTGCGAATAAAATAAATGTTAGACAGCCTAGAAAAAGAGCGATTTAAAATGAATTCTGCAGATGCTTTGGGGACAGAAAGAATGAACTGAAAAGGGAAATTCTCTTTCAGTATATCCTTTCCCGAGCTGCCTTGAGAGTGGCATGAGGCTGTGTGCCACAGGGAAGGGGAGAGAGGAAGAAAGGAAAGCAGGGAGCGCTGGAGAGCCAACCTATGGCTTGTGCAAGTGCTGTGGCACTGAGCCACACCCCCGGCCGCCCACAACTGAATTAGTTTCCTTAATTTTTACTGTGCTGTGGGGATGGAACTGAGAGCCTGTAGCGACTGCTTTTAATCCCTGATTACAAAACCACCAACGACAACAAAACCCCCACAAAAACTGATTAGGTATGGAGGCTGGCACTGCCAATGTTTTGGCTATAATCTCAATGTTCTCTCTCCACACTTTGCCTTCCATAGAAAATTGTTTCAATGACATAGCCGCACTTAGCGTTGCAAATTCCGTCATCTAGGTAGAAGCCAGTTGCTCAAAGAGCATGTGATGCATTCACACCCTATCTTTGTTGGGGTTCATTTTCAGCAGAGTAATGCCCAAGCCCTGTGCCCAGGCTGCTCTTACCACCTGCCCTGTAAGATCATAAAGACCCAGACTCTTGGCCTGAGTCTCTCCACTTGGCTTTTTTTAGGGGACCCCCCTCCTGGATGAGTCACCCGCCTTGCGTGGGGGTCAGGCACCAGAGAGGCAGAGATGGGGCTCTTGTCAGCTGTCGAAAGCAGCTATCCCCATCATTCTTTCCTGAGAGCCTTGCCTGGACGTTAGCTGTGCTCACCTCAACAAAGGCTCTGGACAAAGTTGTGAGGGATTGGGGTGACCTGTCCCCTTAAAGAGCTCTCCAGCCCCGGCTCCCTCTGCAAGGGTGTCTCCACCGTCACCCAGAGTCTCCTTCACCCAGAGTCTCCGGCTCCCGGCAGGGGCAGGGCAGGGGCGCTCTAGACCACAACATCTGCCCAATTAAAAAAATTGGACCATTTTTAAAAAATTAAACACAAAAACAGAGAGGGTTCTATCAGTACCTTAGTTTTTCTTTTCTTTTTGATCACTTGGCTACTTAAGAGATGTTAAGGTGCATGTTACGACCAGAGAACTTGAGCTCCAGACGCGCTCAACCCCTGTGCCTGAGCTGGCAGGAAGAGCAAGGAGAGCTTCGTGGAGCTCAACTGAGAGAGAGGGGGGGGACAGACAGACAGAGAGTGAGCTTGCATGCACCCTTTTCCAGTTTTGCACAGATCCCCATGCACTCAGAGTCTGCAGTGAAAGGGGGTTCTTGTGGGGGGAACACTGGAAATCCTGGTTCTCCTTTTTGTTTCTAGTCCATATCAGATGCCAAGGGGCAGCAGACCCCCTGGTAGGAGATGGAGCTTCTGAGAACTGCAAGTCCCTTCTTCCCAGAAGTCATAGGCAGTGCCAGCTCAGGCACTGAGCCAAGCAGCACTTTATCACTACAAGTAGCTGATCAAACACTCAGAACATACGACATTTCAAGGGGCACACTTGCCCTGTGCCAGCCGATGTCTCATGCCCGTCATCCTAACTCCTCAAGAGGCTGAGATCTAGAAAAGTCCATGAGACTCTTACCTCCAATTAACCACCAGAAAACCGGAAGGGACACTGTGGATCAAAGTGGTAGAGCGCTACCAGCCTTGAGGAAAATAGCTCAATGATAGTGCCCAGGCCCCAAGTTCAAGCCCAATGCCCCACCCCCCTCCAAAAGGACACAGACAACTGGGACTTGGCCAGGCAAAGTCTTCTCTTCTTCCCTGTGTCCCAGCAAGTTCTCTGTATGGCTGTGTCCCTTTCGAACTTCCCCCCCCCCCCCCCCCCAGGCCAAGAAGCTAAGAACGTGTCATGCAATGTGAATGGGAAGGAGAAGAAAGGGCAGATTCTCCCAGGTCAATCACCTAGGTTACATCCTGCATGCAGATGGGGAAAAGCCTAGCCTAACGTGGTCAGAAGTCCTTGGCACAGGGTCTGGACTCTGTCTAGACTACTTTGGTTTGTGAATCCTCAGGAGGGTTAGTTCCTTCTAGGTAACCTTTCCCCCACCACACAAGCAAAATTAAAAAATACATAAAAAGATAGAGCAGGACAAGCCGTAAGCCCGCAGATCCCTGCTAATTGTGAGGTTGGGGGGGGGGGGAGTGCTTTCGATGACTTCAGAACCCACACAGCCTTGGAGCATAGGATGGCTCAGGCCTGTGGAGGCAACCAGCAAGGCCGGATGGAGGCAGGATGCCCAGGTTCTGTGTGGACACCGTGGGCACCACTGCCCGGCAGATCTAGCCTGGTGAAGAACCCTGCAGAGAACAGGGGACACCCGTGCTGGAGCCTTCCTGTCACTGCACAAGCGCCTCAGCCAGCTGGGAGGAAAGTCATTCCAAAATGTTCATAGGCTTATTAAAATCAGGGCTTCTACGGACACTTGTTTTACAGTGCAATGCCCACCCTGGCTTTCTGGTGGGCCTTGGGAGACCCGGTAAGTGTCTGTGGCCTCTCCCTTCAGTTAACACAGACCCTCCCACTCCACTTCCAGCCTCAGACGCCGAGCCTCAAGTCTCCTCCCTCTTCAGGGGGGAAACAGGGAGGAAAAAAAAAACAACAACAACCTGGATTTTTCCAAAGCTAGCCCACTCAGGCCCACAGGCAGGCAGAGAACTTGCAACCATGACCTTGAAGCGGAGGCCTTCCTTGGGGAGGAAACTTCAGAGTGATCCAAATGCTTAAAAACAGCATTGCCCCGAATAACAGGCTGAAATTGCTCGGGAAAGACCAGCATCATTTCAATTAGAAAGGAGTTATATTTAGTCTCCACTCTAAGCAGAAAGCGAGTGTGGACCGCCCCCCCAAAAAAAAACCTTACAATTTCCTTAAAAAAAAGTAGATACTCCAAGAAGAGACACTGTTCATCTCGGATTCACCATCTCGGGAGCAAGCCTGCGGGCCTATTCAGGCCGACTTTGCGACGCTTACCCTATGTCTCTACGGACCGGGAAGCCGATATTCCACTCCAACACACCAATATTCCCACCTGAAACAGCCTTCTCCCCGCGCCCCCCCCCCACCTGCCCGGGCGCCCGCCCAGGTCGTAGAGAGGGAGCCTAGACAGGGGTGGGAAGAACTTACCCAGCAGCCCCTGAGCCCGCACAGATTTCCTGCAGCGGATCCAGATGCTGTCGCCTGGTACGAGAGGAAAGATGCGACTGCACGGGGTGTAGCACGGATCGGGTGGAAGACAGGGCGGCGTGTGCAGCCAGGCAACGCCGTGGGCTCCGCGCGCTGCGCACGGCTCAGGGCGCTCAGTGCCTGTGACAGAGAGAGAGAGAGAGAGAGAGACAGAGAGACAGAGAGAGAGAGAGAGAGAGAGAGAGAGGGAGGGAGGAGAGAGTGTAGGGGTGTAGGGATGCGGGCAGCAGGTCCCGGGCTCTCAGAGCTCACCAGGCACCCCCAAATTTGGAGGAAATGTTGGAACCCAGCCTCCAGTTGAGCGACCCTCACCAGAGGCCCAGGAAGGTGGAGGCTGCCAAACCTTGCAGCTCATTTGAACTGGGTTTTTCCAACCCGAACGTAAAGGTGATGTGCAAGGCGGGCGCGCATTACCCACCCGCTCGAGGTAGCCCAGAAAACACGCTTCTCAAAGTATAGATCTCAACAGCCACCGCAGGACCCCCGTCCCGTGCGGAGTTACCCCTGGCTGTTTTCCCAATTCTTACACACAAGAAAATACCTCCCCCTTTCGATTTTGGCCATTTCCTTCCCAGGAGGGGTAGCCTCGGGCAGTCACTCAGTAAGTGTGAATAAAGTTCATCATTCAACTTAAATCTGTACTATGCCTAAGACCACCCTTGCTGTCAGGGCCCCGGGACCCAATCTTCTTTTATAAATGCTTTAACGATTTCAACGACCTAATTTATGTTGAATAACTCCTATGTGAGGCTAGGGGAAAAACCAATTTATTAGATGATGTAACCATTTATAATAGAACACGGATTCTTTTTTTTTTTGCTACCCTACTTTGGCAATTTTTTTCCTCATTTTTAAAACATTTATATCAGGAGACCCAAAACTAGCCAGGGGTTCTCTACCTATCTGATAGATTCTAAGCTCAGGAAATCACAAGATACTCGGAGCACCCTGAAGGATGCAGGAATTCAAAGCATATTGTTTAAGGTCATCAAATCCCCATAGCCAAGAAATTAATAATAATAATAATAATAATAATAGCAACAGGAGTAATAATAATAACAGCCATATGCTACTTAATGGTTTTCCAAGTACATTCATGATTTTGTGACCCAACTACCCCAGAACCAAAACTAGCCTAGAGTGTGTCAGCTCTAAGAGAAAGAAGAAAAATCTATCCTGTCTCTTTAAATTCTAAACTATATTTCTGGTTTTTGAATAGTTATAGCTATTCACAACTCTTCAAGGCCTGTATTCAACAAAGACACATTTGAGACTCAGTTTCCACTTCTGTGGGATGAAAGTCTTGTCAGGCACCCTTATCCTGGGTAGGATAAGGTGTGCTGTCTGTGTGTGTGTGTGTGTGTGTTGCACAGGCAAACAAAGGCAGTTGTTTTGCTGCCATTGTTATTATTGTTTGCTGGGTAGTCAGCTGTCCATCAGATTAAGAACCACTGCTCCCGGATCCAGCTACGTTTATCTACAATGGCTTCGGCTGCTAAAACCTGAGCAGTACAGTGCTCCAGATTCTCAGTGCTTTCTGGCTCAGAAAACACTGTCAAGCATTTGCTTTCTCCTGAGGTCCCCACACACTTCCAGTTAGGATCGTTGGCAGAGTGAAAGTAGTGGCCTCTAAGGTGTAGAGCTGGTTGGCAATGGCCTGGGCTGCAGCGCTGATCCGGGATCATTTCTCCTGCCATCCTCATTCCTTGGGGGCTCCAGGAACTCCTGGACTAGATTCCAGGTGGGTGTGGGAAGTAGGAATATATGATTCTCGCCTGTAGCTCAGGCTGTTGTCACTGGTGGTTGGGGCAAGGCAGGAAACTTTCTGCAGGCAAAATGAATGCCGTGGGTGTTGTAAGCAGAGGCCGATTTCTACATTTTCCTAAAATTTGGACAGAGGAGAATGCGTTGTTGGTACTGAGCACTGAGCTCAGGTGCTGGTGATGACTGATTAGGGAACTGGAGGTGTGCCACCCTCACTTTGTGGGATGTGTGCAGACCTGGGATAGGGTTCTTCTAGAATAATTGTCCGAGGTGTGCCAGGATCAGCTCCTAAGCTCCTCCTCCTCTGAGACAAGGGAGCTGGGAACAGAAACAACTCTTGAGTCTGTTCTCTGCTTTCCCAAAGCCCCTGGATGCTATTCTTCAAACCAACCCCATTTCTTCACATTCTGCCTGTGGACACACACTAGCAGCCCACTCTGGGAGGTGTTAGAACATCTTGTTTGAGACCATTTCAAGTTATCTCCAATGAAGTCAGATTCACTGCCATCCTCTCCCAGTGTGAGCAGCTGCAGAGATGCGGGGATCCTTCCTTGCTTCATTAAAAAAAAATTAGACTCAATCACTGCTTAATCACTGCACGGCTCAGGATTTTCTCCAGCTACAGGAGAGTCCCACAAACCTAAGCTCTTGGAACGAAATGCAGCTTGAGAAAAGCAAAGCGAATAGGCGCAGGTGTTTCTCTCTCTCCTCTCTCTCTCTCTCTCTCTCTCTCTCTCTCTCACACACACACACACACATCATTTATTTTTTGCCATTCAACGAATCCCAAATTTGCTGCCCAGCATAAGATCCCTGAATCTCTGCAGCCTGTAACAGTTACAGGCCACAGGCATTCTAACCCCTTTCCCAGTCATTCACCTCATCTGGGCTTCCTTATCTGTACTGTGGGCGCATCAGATCCAGGATGCCCAAGGCCAGCTCTAATACATTATTACTAAGTCCCCAATGAACAGAAGGAAGAAGCAGTGGAAGGATTCTGGGTTCAGGCACAGTTGTGACTGCTCTGGGCAGTCAAATCCCTGGAGAGGAGAGAGAGCGCTTTCAATACAGCAAAGACTAGCCAGCGTGTAAACCAAGGCTGCACTGAGGTTAGGCAGCAAGGCAATTTTTCACCTGAAAAAAAAAAAAAGCAAGGACGGGGAAGTGGGTAACATAGAAAAAAAGAGAAAATAAAGGAAGTTACACTGTATTTCCAAATGAAGCCACAGTCTGTGGCTTAAAGCCCAGGTTAGAGCACTCTTCTTGGGTCGCACTCTGTGCACGGGGAAACCCTCGTAGGTGGCGTTGGACTTGGCTTTGAGTGTGAGTCCGACTCCAGCATTCTCACCCAGGCAAACTGAGATGGGTAGTTCGGAGAAAAGTGCGGCCACACATTCGGTTGGATACTGAATTGAATTTATTTGAGTCTCCCCGCCGCCGCCCCCCCCCCCCCCACACCCTTAGCAGTTGCAGCGGTGCCAAAGTCGGTCCAGGCCCCATCCCCACCCCGGCTACGGGAAGGAAGACGGGCTTGCGGTGGGGAAGCGACCCTGGACGGGCGATCACTCGCCAAGTCGGAAGAAACGCTCTGCTTCTCTCGCCTGCGAATCGGCAAGGAAGGCGTAAAACCCTCCGTCTTAGGACGCAGAAACGAACAAAAACGGCCACTTCCAGACAGAGGAGGGGGGGAATGACTTTCTTCCCCCTTCTTCAAACAACAACAACAAAAATCCTCTTCATCCGAGGGCCAGCTGTGGGGAAAGAAAGGAAGGAGATGGGCGCATCCGTGGAAAGGTGACAACTTCCTACAAGGAAAAAACAAACAAACCTGCACTTCTGGTTAATTGTAAACTTAAAATAGAATTAAAAAACAATAGAGGCAGAGGCAGTGCGGGAAGCCGGTGGAAATAGTCACTGGCATGGCAGGCCTGGTGGCTTCGCCGTGTCCGGGAGCTGGCTCTGGTTGCTAGCTCTGCCTGGGGTGGATTGAGGGAAGGCGCCCCCGCCCTCCCCCCGACAAGGGCCTTCGCGGTAGCCTGGAGGCCTGGAGGCTGGGACCGAGGCTGGGCTGGAGTAGCTCAAAGAAAGCCGAGGCCTGGGAGTCTGGAGCCCGCCGGCCACGCGGCCTCAACTCTCTCCTGGCGAGCAGAGAGCCGGGCCGAGCTGCGCGGGCCAGCCTTTCGCTCCAGCGAAGCTAGGGGCGCGGGGCGCGCGCGCCGGGTATCCGTCTGGGCAAGAGGGCTGCTTGATCCCCCCTGCTGCCCGCATCCTCCGCTCTCCCGAGTGGATTTCCTGCACCTCAAAACGTCTCCAAGTCCTCCGGGCTCAGGACCCGGCTGGCGCTCGCTCCCAGCCGGAGTGAAAGCCAGCATCGACCCTCCCGGGGCGACGCGTTCCCGGCGGCCCGGCCGCCCCGAGCGCTTCCGAAACGTTAGCTGCAGTTTTTAAATGAGCCTGTTCTTGGAAAGAAGTGAAAACCGGATCCTTGAAGAGGGAGGGAAGTGGGGGTGGAGGGGGAGCTCTGACCGTCAAACTTCGAAAGCAGAGAAGTCGGTGGGAGGACGGGGAAGGCGCGGCGGAGGGCAGGAGTGAATGGAAATTGGCCGCGGCGTCCATCCTGGGAGCGTCCTCCACTAGGCCAGCCGCGACCTCGAGAACATCAGGAATCTTAGGGGTTGGTCCCCAGATATATATATCTCCCCGAAATTTTGGTTCACGGATCCTGGAGGATTTTAATCCTTCCAGTGAGTGGGGCTGCTGGGGAGGGAGAGGAGGAGGAAAGGAGAGAGCGCCCACTCCCAGACCCAAGACTCACCGGGGGGGACGGGACCGAAGATCTAGCTACTCCCAGCCCATCTACTGGTTCCCCCCTTGATTACCTCCCCCACCGCACCCCAAGCCGCTCTGAGAGAAGCTTAAAGAGAAAACACGGTGTGGAGAAAGGCGTGTGAAACTAAACGTTTATAAATTAAAGAAAAAAAAAACCATACAGCCAACAGCGCTTCCAAATTTCACAAATCTCTTTTAAAGGCCATACTCTAGTTGAGTGCACAGTGCCCTTCAGAGGCAAAAACAAAAACAACAAAACACGGCAAGGTGGCTAAAGGGGGTCACCGATCTTACAACAGGTGGCGGGCCAGGGGCGCGGGAGTCGGGGACCAGGCTGCGGGGCAAAGGGGGGGGACAGGGGACCGCACCACGCTACCGGTGCGGGGAGCAGGGGAATATTCACATTGAATACAAAAATAATTGTTATTTGAATACAAACCATTGAAAAGTGCTGCAAGTCTTAATCTCTTTTGTAAAATAAAATAAGAGAGAAAGAAAGGCGAGTTTCAGCGAAGGGCCCATCCGGGTGGGGCGCTCTCCACACTGGGGTCTTCGAGCCTCTCTTTTGGCCGCACCCTGAACTTCATAAATGGAAGGTATAGGGGGGGGTATCCCTGGCTTGGCCTGCCTAGCGCTGAGAAGCTATCTTCTTAACAGCACCCAAGAAAGAGGGCGATCCCTCTCAACCTCTGGCCCTAATTAAGAACGGGGTGAAGAGTCTTCCCCCCCCCAAAAAAAACCCAAACCCTTCGCGGTTCAAATCAAACCCCACCAGCGCCTCGGAGCTGTAAAAAGATTCCACACTCCCTTTGTCTCCATTGTAATTTCCAAATAACGAGAAAAAAATCAAAGATATGTAGATACACATAGATCGGTAACATGGATACCATGAACTAAGTGTCGCCTAACGCACGAAGCTCCCCCCCTTCCTCCTTTCCCCCCAGGGCAAGCCTGAAATTTTGGGGGTTCAGACTGCGGGCTCCAGGAGTCCTCTTTGCTCTGGGGTGAAAACACCATCCTCCAAACCTTGGGGGTGGTAATAAATAGCGTCCTTTGTGTGTGTATGTGTGTGTGTGTGGGGGGGGGTTATGGGCAGGTGAGGGGGGGCGAGCGGAGCCCCTAGGTATTCGAGTGCCTCTGGACGAATCCAGAAAAGGCGCCCTCCTCTGGGCGAGGACCGATTTGGCCATCAGGGGGATGGGTCCTAGCCAGAGACCCCAGCTAGATTTTATCCACCTAGATCCCTAGACGGCGGGGGAACCCCAAACACACACACACACACCCCAACCCCCGGGGAGGCAGAATACTACCAAGCCAACGGTGGGACGTGGGCGCTGGGATCCCGCGGGGCGGCTCACTGCGTGGAGAGCGCCCAGCCCGGGAGGCAGTAGTAGGGGTAGTAGTAAGAGGGCTGCAGGGGCAGGAGGGAGGGAGGCCTCAGCACCTCGCCGGGCAGGTACTGTCTCTGGTCGTCTCGCACCAGCACCTTCACCGCCACCTTCTTGGCGGCGGGCGCGGAGGCCAGCAGGTCGGCGGCCATCTGGCGGCGTTTGGTCTTATAGCGACGGTTCTGGAACCAGATCTTCACCTGCGTCTCGGTGAGTTTCAAAGACGCGGCCAGATCGGCGCGCTCGGGCCCGGAGAGATAGCGCTGGTGATTGAACCGGCGTTCCAGCTCGAAGACCTGCGCGTGCGAGAAGGCGGCCCGAGAGCGTTTCTTCCGGGGCTTGGGCGCCACGGGCTCCTCTTCTTCTTCTTCCTCCTCCTCCTCCTCCTCCGCGCCGCCCGCCGGGTCGCTGCCTCCCCGGCCGCCGGCTCCGCCGCCCCCGCCGCCGGCCCCGCGCGCGCCTCCTCCGGGGCCGGCGCGCTCGTCCTCAGCTCGCGGGCTGCGATCGCCTGCGGGCCGCGCAAACGAGAGAGCTCGGTCAGAGCCGCGGAGCGGCGGGGTCCCTGACTGCCGGGCTGGATTTTGGGGGTGGGGATGGGGGGCTCGCCAACGCTCCGATCCCACGGATCGTGGAGGTCCCCCAAGACGGTGGGTGGGGTGGGGAGGAGGGTCATCTCGCCCCCCCGACTGCCCCCTCGTTCCCACGGGTGAGCCTCTCGGGGTGCGGGTGACAGGCTCACACCCACTCCGTGAACGTGGGCCTCAATTCCCCTCGGTACCGGGCAGCGCTGGGCTTGCTCGACCCACGTCTCAGTCGGTCCCGCCGAGCCCTGGCGCGCTAGTCTGTGTCTCTCTCTGTCTCTGAGCTTGGGGTCACTGGCCTCCTCGCACCCAGCTGTCACGCACACGCACGCGCCAGCTACAAGGAGTGTGTGTGTGTGTGTGTGTGTGTGTGTGTAAGGGGTGGGGAGAGGTAGAGGATGGTTCTGGGGACCAGAGACTCATGGAGCCTTCTGCTCCAACAGCTCTGCTTTGCTGTGGCCACAGATCGCACCCTTGGGCAGGCAAGGAAATAAGATCGGACTGGGTGGTGGAGACCTGGCAGTGCCTTTCCCTGGGGGGGGGTGTCTTCCGACGGACCCCACACCTCTATGTCACTCCGGAAGCAACTTTGTTGAAAACCATCCCCGCTGGCCTGCTTTTAGGTCCGCTCGAGGCCTACATCAGAGCGCACCCCGACCGGGCAGATCGCTCGGTCCAAGGATGGTGACAGCGTGGGGCTCAGGACACCCCTCTCTTCAGTGCCTCTGGGGTGACATAAGTCCAGCCATGACCCCCCCACCCCTCTCCAATTTCAGTTAGCTTTCCCAGCTGCGGAGACTCCATCCAGTTCTGCAACTTCGAGCCCTGGCGCGGGGGAGTCTCAGCCAGTCTGGTCCTCCCAGCCTCGGCTCTGCCGATTCCTCCCCCCCACCCCCACCCTAGTTCCTCTTGGGGTTCAATCCTTCACCACCCACTCCCAAGCTCTGAGGCTGGGTTCTGGGACCCCCAGCCCTCGGGGTCTCCCTTTCTTAACCTTGGGGAGTTGAGGACGGGCAGATATAACCTTGGGGGTGTAGCGGTGGCGGCCTTTGAACCCCATCCAGGGCACGGTGTCCCGGGACTTAAGGTTCTCCTGGGAGAGGCTCAGCTGGTGAAGGGTTGGGGCGACCCTTCCAGCTCACAGAACATGGAAGTGGGGGGCTCACAGCCGGCGCACCCCACTTGGGGGTGCCTGACCTCCGTGTCCAACTCCCCCCTCCCACCACCCACTTCGCCTCGGAGCCACCGCAGACCTGAAACGCTGGCTGACATCTCGCTGTCGCTCCGACCCGCGGCGTCCTCATCCAGGTCCTTGGCGGCGGCATGGAGCTCGCAGCCCGGCGGATCGAGGCCCAGGGCCCCCCGGGCGCGGCCGGCCCCGCTGGCTCCCGGCACGTCCGCGCAGCGCCTCCGGCCCTCGTTCTCCTCGCTGACGGCCGAGTCGGAGTCCCAGCTTCCCGGGCTCTCCGCGGGGTGTCCGGCCGCTGTCCGCCTCCTGGCCGGAGACGCCAGCAGAGAGTCCTCGGCGCCCCCTAGGGCGCCCGCGTCCGTCTCCCCAAACAGCCGCCAGCAGCAGACCGCGGGCGCCGCCGCCGCCG
>NW_012267224.1:1955194-1958012 GCF_000151885.1 Dipodomys ordii
TTCTCCCGTTGGGCTGGCTTTTCCGGACCTCACCCCCCTGGTGGCGGCCGCTGAGACGGCGGCCACTGGGCGCAGCAGCAGCAGCAGCTGCAGCAGAAGAGCCGGGCACCTTTTTACCCTCTGCCCTCCCACCCTGCCCGGCTTTATCGGTTTGGGTCTCTTTCCTTCCCCGGCGTTTCGCCGTTCCACCAACGCCCCCTCCCGCCCGAGTGTCATTGCTCCGGGACTGAGTGACAGCCCCGGGCCACGCCCCTTCCCGGGGCCGTCTGGGGTGCTCCCGGCCGTCCATTGGCTGCCTGCAGCTGCCGGACGTTGGACTGGTGAGAGGCTCCGCCGGGCACGTCGAGCCACCCCAAGACCAGGTCTGACTTAACCCCTTGTCTCCAGGGCGAGCTCAGCCTCCGGGAGCCTACTGGCTCCACCGGCTCTGGAACCTCGAACCTCGCCGGTGCAGACCGGTGCATTTAAGACAGCGCTTTTCTGGACTCTGGAGAGGAAGTTCAGTCAAAATCTGCGGTGAATCTAAGACCATCCCGGGCCGTGGACGGCAACCTTGAGTTTCTACTCCCTAGGACGCCACAACCCAAGAACGAAATGCATCTTCATTTGTACTCCCCAAGTTTCACCGCTTCCTCCTTGCGAGGGTTGTTGCTGAAATAACCAATTAACTAGGAGCACGCTGGAGACGTTTTGTACCCTTGACACCTTTGAGTTGATTTAATAAGAACCCAAATCTGGAATGAGAAAGCATCTTTGAGAGTCTCTGGAATTGCGCTGTCCTTTTCCTGGGCCGTCAATACTGACCTTAGCTGGAGTTTGTTCCAAGTTTTACAGCAGGAAAGAGAAAATTTAATTTTAAAATTGGTTTTAGGGGTTTTCTGTTACTTGAATAGAAACAGATATTTGTTTAAAAGTGTGTTTGGGGATTACGATAATATTAATCCAGAACTGACATTTAACGCTCTTTGAAACTAAGACATACATTGTTTTATGTAAGGGACGGAAACAAGAAGCATAAATATTGTGGGTTTATTAAAACATAGGTGGCTGCCAGGTGTTGGTGGCTCCTGGCTGTAATCCTAGCTGTTCAGAAGGACGAGATCTGAGGATCTTGGTTCAGAGCCATCCTGGGTGGAAAAGTGCACGGGACATTTTATCTCCAACTAATCACTAAAAAGCTGGAAATGGAGCTGTAATTCAAGAGGCAAAGCACTAGCTGTGAGTAAAAAAAAGGGATGGTGTTTAGGCCCCGAGTTCAAGTTCCAGACACACACACACACACACACACACACACACACACACACACAGGTGGCTTATTTATGCTAGCCATTTCTAAATAAAATTTTATTCAACAAAGTCAAAGATGCAAACTTGAACCATTAAGTACATTTAGAGGGCTGTGGCTTTAATTTAAAAGTTGCTGAGACTGGGGTTTTTTGTGTGTGAGGAAACTAGGTCCCCTTCCAGATTTGCTCGCTGTGTGGTTGCTCTTCTGAACCACCAGGTACAGGAGAGGTGGAAGTCGTCGTGTTCAGCACTAGAAGATCGTCCAGTAGTTCATCAGCAGAACGTTTTCTTGTCCTTCCCAGACACTATAGTGTATCTTCGGGGTGGGGTGGGGAGCCCTCTCATTTGAAGAGCTCATTGCTCTGCCTAGCAATTTACCACGATATCAGTTTTGAGGGCAAGGTGTTTCACTTTGGCGTCAGTAGTGAGGAAGTGCAGGCGATGCTCTTCCCTGGGAGGGGAACAGAAGTAAAGGCCGGCTGATGGGGTTCCAAAAGAAAGCGGCCCTCCCCTCCAAACCTTTCCTACTTTTAAAAATTGCTGCCACAAATTCTCCCTCCTAAGCCGGTGTGGGGAGGCGGCTGGGAATGGACAGGGATACCACGATTCTGTAGAGTGGGGGGTCCAGATTGATCCAGGTTGCCTTCCTGTGGGGGGATCGGCAGGTGTGAACCCCAAATAGCTGTGGCTTTGTGGGGTCAGGACTTAGTTGGAAAAACAAAACAGTAAGTACAGGGCAAGCAGGTATTTGTGAAGGGGGTCGAATGACCATGTACTAGAGGTAACTTTGGGACTTGAAAAGAATCGTTTTCATGAACCATTATTTAATGAAAAAGAAACTGGAATCCCAGCGGCCGCAGGCTCGGGTAGAGGAAAGGTGCTTAAGTTTGGAAGTTGCCGGGTTTTGAGTCGGCCGGGGCAGAAACGAGAAAGCGGCCGGCTGTGCATCTCCTGCGGGCGGGCGCAGCTGGCTTGGAGGTTGGCGGGGAGCTGCGGTTACACTGGCCGGGTCCCCGATCTGGGTGAAGGCCTGCGGGCAGGGCCCCCGAGTTGGCTGCTGGGCGGAAGATGAACCCAGGAGCCTTCAGATTCCGCTTTGCGGGCCCAGCAGCGGAGGAGGTGGGCCGCGCCGACACCCCGCCGGCGGCGCACGCGCGGGCTCCAGGGTTAGCGCCCGAGATGCTCCGGCCTTGCCTGGCTTCCACGCGGTCCGCACGGCCCGCACGGCGATCCAGCCCATCCAGGGTGGCTTCGTCCGAGCGGAGCAGAGAGGGAGATCCCGGCACCTGACGGCGGTGGCGCCGGCCGTTTGCGGGGGGCATAGATGGGGAGGGTGGGGGTCCCCCCCCCGTGTGGGGCTGGCTGGCTGATCGGGACACACCCTCTCCTCTTTCCGGGTCTCCTTGCTTTGCTCATCTGCCTTTCCTCCCCCTCCCCCTCCTCTCTCCCCTCTCCTCCTCTCCTTTCCCCCCTCTTCCTCCTCCTTCCTCCTCCCCCTCCTCTACCCCTCTTGACCCTCTCCTCCCCTCCC
>NW_012267224.1:1958062-1971041 GCF_000151885.1 Dipodomys ordii
AGGTGGCTCAGTGGTAGAGCGCTTGCCTTGCATGCCTGAGGCCCTGGGTTCAATTCCTCAGCACCACATAAGCAAAAAGAAAAAAGTCGGAAGTGACACTGTGGCTCAAGTGGTAGAGCGCTAGCCTTGAGCTGAAGAGCTGAGGGACAGCGTCCAGGCCCAGAGTTCAGGCCACACGACTAGACTCCCCGACCCCCCCCCCCCGCAAAAAAGTCTTTCAATATTTAAAAAATCTTTATATTTAACTTCTAGAATAATAACTTTCTGTTTGCTACCATTTTGTTTAAGACTCGGTATCTGGGTGAGAAGGAAGGGGGCGGGGCTCTGGAGAGCCCTACACATTTACAAGTAGGACTTCTGTGCTGACTTTTTGAACAAAAGAGGAATTAGGTTATCTCCTCACTGATAGCATAACCCAGAATTCCACATCTCTTTTCTATCTCCTTAGTTCCACCTAACTTGCAATGATGCTGTACCTAGAACCTGAACTAGCTCCGATGTATTCAAACAGTAAAGACAGAATGAAAATTTACACATAGAGGATCCTTCCGCTCCTCAGTGTGGGTTGGCAGAAATAGAAGCAGTTGAGAGAGAACCCAGTCAGTGTATTTCCTCAGTGCTTTGTTATTTTTAAGTGCAGTGCAGCTGCAGGTGGATGGGAAATGATGGTGATTGGATGCTGCTTCTTCCTCCTCCTCCTCCCCCCCTCTTCCTCCCCCTCCTCCTCGTCCTCCTCCCTCTGTCTCCTCCTCCTGCCCCTCCTCCTCCTCCTGCCCCTGGTCGTCGTCCCCCTCCCCCTCCCCCTCCTCCACCTCCACCTCTCCTCCCCCCCCCTCCTCCTCCGAAGGCGTTTTCCCCTCGATCTTCCAGGTCCGGTGCGCTTTGGAACCCTCGGGTCCCGAGACTCAGCCTGGGATCTCAGCTTTCTCCGAAGGCCCAGGGAGAGGCCGGGGTGGGGGCAAGGCCGCGGGGCTGCGTAGGAGACCACGCCGGGCCTGAGCCGCGAGGAAAGCTGCACCCCCTGGGGGAGGGGGAGGGCGCTGACCTCCCAGCGCCGTGACCTTGACCCGAGGTCACCGGCTTTCTTTACTCCCCACTGCTTTGAGAGGCCGCTGGAGGCGTGGGGTGGACGGACGGTCCGCGTCTGCCCACGGATGGACGGATGGACGGACGGACGCACCCTGCGTCTCCGGTGTCCCCCGTCCGGTCCCGGAGGCGGAGGGCCGAGGGGCCGTCACGTTGGAATACACTCCCTAGAGTGCGGGGAGCCAGACCCCACGGGCGGGTGTGGGGTGCCCCCGGGGAGGGGTGCAGGCTCTGCGGGCCGGGCGCGTGCGCGCGTGCGCGGCGGGCCCGCTCCGACCCCGGGTCACGCGTCCTGGCCCGTCTAGGGACTGCTTGTGCACGGAGGGGGTGGGAGGACAGAGGCGTCGGCAGGAAGTCTGCCCCCCCCCCCATCACGCGCATTCCGCCGTGAACGCAGGGCGGACATTCACGGGCGCGGGAGCAGGTTGTGCTGCGGCCCGGGACTCGGGGCGGGACACCTTCCCTTTGTAGCTTCGTTTTCTCATGCGTAAAACAAAAAAAAGCAAGCCAGGCTTGGCGATCACGCCTCAGGGTATTAGAAAAGAACGCACGAGTTCTAGAACCTTCCTGGGTACGGTGGAGAACGAGCGCCACCTAGCGCGAGCCAAGTAAACCCCCCTCCAAAAAGAAGAAGAGGAAGAAGGCCTCGTCCCCAGACCCACGTTTTCCCCGCTCTCCATTGCTATTATTCGGAGGTGATCAGCTTTGAAAGTCTCACTCTGAACATCGACAGAACCTGGGGGCATGGCCTGGCCAGCAAGCAGGATGCCCCACCCCGGAATTCAAATGGGCACACTGAAGATTCAAGCGCGGGGTGGGAGGGAGGGGAGGGGAGGCCTGGGGCAGGGAGCCCAGACCCCCACGTCCTGTGCACCTGGCGGTCTTCGTGTTTTACTGGTGCCACAGGAATGGTTTTCAGAGACGAATTTACTCAGGACACTGACAAAGGATTTAACCCTATCCATGAGGATGGTCAAACCTGTCTTGTCCCTCGGGCTTTCTCTCCGTGTGTGGATTGCTGGAACTCTCTCTCTCTCTCTTCCCCCCCCCCCCCCGTGTGTGTGTAGGGATAGACTAGAGATAGACCACAGCAGATAAAGACACTTCGTGCTGCTGTTGAGTTTGAGTTGGTTGTGAAATCCAGAAAAAAAGTCTTTACGATTTAGTATTTTGGCCCCAAGAAACAGACCATGCGTCCCTTTCTGAGTGTTGAGGTAGCTTGTCTTTGGGGGAGAAAATGAACTCATTCCTATTGGGTCTCAGGCACTGTTTTAGGGATTGGGGTTCCGAGTCTTGTAAGACTGCCCTCCCTTCTACAAGTTAGTGGGGGAATCTCATTAACAAACACATGCCTGTATGTATAAAATAAGAAAGAAAACTTCACCATGGAGAAAATTAAAATGGAACGATGTGGGGAAAAAAGAGAGATGGAACTACTTTGTAGAGAGTGAGGTTTAAAGCATAAGGCGATGCTTTGGCTAGCTGAGGGAGTCTCCCCAAAATAGACTAGAAAGAACCAGAGAGATGGGTACTTCAGGAAAGACAGAGGGGGGGGGAGAGGGAGGTAAGGAGGGAGAGAAAGACAGAGAGGGAGGGAGGGAAGGTGAGAGACAGTGACAGAGATTGAGAGAAACATCCCACGATGAGAAACACAATGAATTTCAAGGTTTGCAACTGTAGTTGAAGAAGTAGAGACTGACATGGTGCCAGGGTCTGGGAACATGGGCACCCACAGGCACTGGCTTTCAGGGCGATGGAGAGACAAGGTTGTTTGGTTTTGCAGTGCTGGGGATGGAATCCAGAGTCTCTTGCATCCTAGGACAAGCATTCTATCACTGAGTTTCATCTCAGCCTGGGAAGAGACCAGGGGATCAGTCTGAAATACATCTCAGTGAGTATGGCCAGAGGAAGGAACGAAACTGGTGAATATGGGTGACTCTTTCAAGAAGATTGGCATGAAGAGGAGCAAAGCAACGATGAGGTGGAAGCTGCTGAGGA
Source organism: Dipodomys ordii (assembly GCF_000151885.1). Lineage (NCBI taxonomy): Eukaryota > Metazoa > Chordata > Mammalia > Rodentia > Heteromyidae > Dipodomys > Dipodomys ordii. The sequence goes on from NW_012267224.1 coordinate 1,961,147, forward strand.
TCCCGTATCAGATTCATTTGCACAAAGCTACTTAGGCTCATGTCTATGCGGATGGAAGCCAGCCAGCACAAAGAGATAAAGCAGGAGAGAAAGGTCAGTAGCAAAGTCCTTGAGAAGGTGGCAAGAACTGGTTTCTGGTAAGAAGAACACATTGGAGAGGAAGGGGAAGGAGAATGCAACAATATTCAGTGCATAGGCTATGAACAGAGGGAAAGTGACTAGAGAGGTGTGTTCGGAGGGATGGGTCAGAATAGTGAAGGGGGTGATGTCCTATCAATCAAGATGCATTGTATTTATAACCGGCTTGATGAACGGACATCCCTTTAAACAACACTTCAAGATAATGGAAAATAAGATTAAAAACACGCTGATGTCTGTAGGCTTGTTATTCAGCTGACAAAGGGTCAGGTAATAGCCCGTGGCTGGCATTTACACAACCCTGGGGTGAGCCATGTTCTGTCCAAATGATTTACACAGATGCCATTTTCTGTATGGAATTCTCCAGCAAGCTGGTCTTGGAGAAAAAGCTGAGAGACTCAAAGACACAATGCCAAGATGGGAAACAGTCATTTGGGCAATGGAAGGAAAGACATTGCCATTTCATGATAAGCCACAAGATGCTTAGATCCAAAGTGGAGCAGCAGTCCTGAATCACAGGCTTTCCTACCCTCTAACATCTTTGTACCTACATGTATCCCCCCTCAAGATTGATTCAATACCTTTATTTAAGTGACTTACATTTTACAACTTGAAAGAAAGCTTTTTAAAAAAAAGAACATTTATATTTTAACAAGTAAGCAATATAAATATATTTATAATATGTAAACAAAGCAACAGTAACTTCTTTCCATATACAGTGTTCCGGGTACATAGGATGCAGATTAAACAAAGGTCGTGAACTGTAGCCAGATGCAGACAGAAGGCTAAAAGTAGCTGGCTGTCATGTGACCAATTGATGAGGGCTAAAAGGATACCCAGCATGCTAGCCCCAACCTGAGACTATCTGGCCTTATTAGCAAGCTTGGTAGGAACTGATTTACAGAAAAGCATACACAAGTCTATCTTAGACCATCTGGATTCTTATTTATTCTTATATTAGACAAATGCTCAATAGTAGAAGGGATATATCAACCCCAGTATATTCATAGAACATTATACAACAATAAGTGTGACCACTTTACCACTACATGCAACTGTGGAGAAGAACACCATAAACTCAATGATCAAAGGACTCACCATCAGTCCCTAGTGCCTTGAATGGACTGCATATGCCACAGGCTCCTAGCAAACAGTGAATTCAGTAAGGGATCTCATCACAATCCTAAGAGGTCTGCAGGTTAGGTAGCAGAATTTCTCTTTTTTATTTTTTTGTCGGTCGTGGGGCTTGAACTCTGGGCCTGGGTGCTGTCCCTGAGCCACCAGCGCCCGGCTCAGAATTTCTCTTTAAGATGAGGAACCCAACCCCTCTCCCTTCCTGCCATTCTTGGTGGTAACTGGGGTTTGAACTCAGGCCCTTGTGCTCCCAGCCTGAGATCAAGAACAAGGGGCGGTCACGTGACGTGCTTGAGGTCACCACAGAACATGGCTGCCACAGGAAGATTTCATTGGAACAGCCTGGACTGTAGCTGTGTGCTCACTTATCATCATTTCAAGCGACAGGGCTGCTCGCCTCACCTTTTGGCACTAATAACATATTTCAGTTGCTCTTGTTGTTGTTAAATCATCTTCTGATACCTAACTTGGAGATGTTTATTTCCATGGCAGGACACGCTGGACTGAGTTTCCAAAAGGAAAGTACTAGAGGACTGTGGCTTCAGAGAAAGGGGCTTAAGTTAGGCAAGAAAGCTCACTGGGGAGATTTATGTGAAGGAATTAGAGCAAAGGCTGTCATTCTGTCTGAGTAAGTGTGGTGGGGAACAGGAAGGGGGAAACAGGATGGAGCAAGTCGCTCTGGGCTTAGTGGCTGTCAGAGGGACAGATGGGACAGAGCTGTCCTGGGAACTGTCAAAGGAGCCTCGGAGGAAGCTTCAGCAGAATGCTTGCAGACACAGGCCTGCTGCAGATGGGGATAGGAGCGTCCTGTAAAAACAGCTAACAAAAGTGCCAGCTTCACCCATTCAGTCCAGGTCATCTCTGCAAGAAATCTACACTCTGGTCATTGGGAAGTAGGGAGATGAACACATTACTAAGACCTGGCTTTCGCAGATTCTTTTATCCAAAGAATCTGAAACAATCAATTATATACAATGCTTATAAGGGATAGAAGTTTTTTTTTTTTGAAGGACCAGAGGACTCAACATGACAGGGCTAAAATTAACTACATTGGAGCTAAACAGGAGACATGGTGTTCAAATAATTCTAGTTGAAGACTGATACATCAGTTTGAACAAATAAAAATGATTGTAAGTGAGCTGTGTACAATGTCCATAATCCTAGTGACTCAAGAGGCAAACATTAGGAGGTTTATGGAGGGAGGCCAGCCCAGGAAAAATGTTCATGAGACTCTGTTTCAACCAACAGAAGGTGGGCATGGTGGCATGCATCTGTCATGCTGTGTGGGCAGCATGAGTAGGAGAATGACAGTCCATTCTGGTCAGGGCATTCATGTCGGATTCTATTTGAAAAATAACTAAAGCTAAAAGGGATCAAGAGGTATAGCACTCAACTAGCAAACACAAGACCAGGATTTCCCAAACCTCATTACTACCACCAAAACCTCCCTCCCCCCAAAAAACCCTAAAACAAAAAACCAAGGGAGCTTAGTGCTGATGATAAACCTATTTTTTTTTTTTTTTTTGTCTGTCATGAGGCTTGAACTCTGGGCCTAAATGCTGTCTCTCAGCTCTTCAGCTCAAGGCTGGTGGTTTTCTGGTGATTAATTGGAGAAAAGAGTCTCATGGACTTTCCTGCCTGGGGTTGGCTTTGAACCGTGATCCTTAGACCTCAGCCTCCTGACTAGCTAGGATGACAGGCTTGAGCCACCGGCTCCCAGCAGAGATGCTCTCTTTAAAAAGCAGTGTGCAGATTCAGTGGGTGTGGAAGCACAAGGCAGAGCAGCCTGCAAGCAGCCAGGGCCTGCTGCAGAGTCTACTGTTCTGGGTTCCATTCAAAGCAAGCATCTTTTCAGGACATTTGGTAGATGGGCCCAAATCAAATGCAGGTATGGATAGCTTGTAAAATGCAAGCTTCCAAGCCTTTATGGTAGCTTTTTCTTGGCTGTAAGGAAGAGCCTGAGGTGAAAGCTTATTCTTTATCTTCAGAGGGATCTTTTCATACCTCACTAGAACCCTTCTAAGAAGGGCCATGAACATAGTCAGACTGATTTCCTGCTTCTCACATATGGATATCTGAACCAATAAGCAGTCGGTGCTTCATACTCATTGGGTTCCATCAGCATAATTTCATGAATACAACAGATAAATATAATACCTTGTAGAAGGTACAGTTAGCCAGCTTTCCTGAAAGCAAACATGACATGTAGCTGGAGAGGTACATACCCTTAGGGATGTGCATTGCTGGGAGCAAGCTGTTTGATGCAGGCCTTAGGGACAGGCATGGAGAAAGGACCATTTCCAGATCAATAGCTACATACTAAGTATCAGGGCATGTGTTAACTTTCTCAAGCAATGCATCTACCTTTGGTAGAGCACCTGCCTCAGAATCACTCCTTGGTTCCTCTTGGAAAAATCCACTGTCATTCTCCAAGGTCTGTCTTCGGAAGAGGGTAGATGAGAGAACTGGAGGCAGAAATGATCATCACGAGGGACTATGAATCATGTTGTTGGTCATGGGACTTGAACTCAGGGCCTGGGTGCTCTTTTGCTCAAGGCTAGCACTCTACCACATTGAGCCACAGCTCCACTTCTGGCTTTCTGGTGGCTAACTGGAGTCTTGTGGACTTTTCCCGCCCAGGCTGGCTTTGAACCACGATCCTCACATCTCAGCCTCCTGAATAGCTAGGAGTCCAGGTGTAAGCCACCAGTGCCTGGCCTCCATGAGTATTTTCTTTGATTCTGTTAAACATTTGTTCCTTGAACCTGAAAGTTTCCTGCTTGTACAGATCAAATCAAAAGCCAGTAGGCTTCCCATCTATCTAGTCCACTGTAAGCGAGATGATTTGGGTTATAGCTTTGCCTCTGTTGTTCATTATAGTAAGCAGGCTTTTGGGCTGTGGCCATCCTGAGGTGGGGGGGGGTGTCTTCCATTTGGGTGTCTGTAGGCCCCACTATCAGGGCTGGACTACAGAGAAGAACCAGCATGGATTTCTTCAGGAATTCTCGGGCTCACTTACAAAGGATTGGTGAGAGGTAGGTCTTCCAGTAGTGTGTCTTGCCACTAAGTAGGTTTTAAGTGACAAACACAGTGTATTATGCCAATCATCTTAGGTTTTAAGTAGATAGGGAAGAAAGGGATATTGGAGATCTCTAGCTGACCCGGGCAGGCCACCTTTCCATCTGTGTTCCAGCCAACTGAGCTTTCTTCTAGTGTCTTTCTGAACTCCCCCAGACACAGCATTCAGAATCTGCTGAGCACACCCACACCAATCCATTTTGTTTAACACAATGTTGTGTGCCCGAATTACAATCCTTCACCATGATCACCTATTTCCATGCATGTTTTTGCATAATTTAGAAAAGTCAAGTAGTTGGGCTTTTTTTTTGGGGGGGGGTGGAGAGATAGAGAATGAAGTTTTAGATCATACTTTGAACCTCAAATTTACAGACCAAGTCATACAGCATTCAGCTGGGCAGCTCCATAACTGGTTAATTTTTCAAGCCAACTACACACAAGTGACTAAAAGCAAGTGAGGTTCTAGAACTTTGATTAGCTTATTCCTCTCAGGTTTGTCCTCATTTTTACTCCAAACATATGTGAGACCAAGTTCAATTTCTTTGGTAAATTTCAGCCATTGCCACAGGGTTAACTTGCATTTGATTTTTGGATATGGATATACATGGGTGTGTGCATGAGAAAAAAGAGAGGCAAAGAGAGCCAGAGAAGAGAGAGAAGAGCGAAGGGGGAGAACGGGAGGGAAGGGGACGGGGAGGGAAGTGAAGGTTGTTTTGAAGCTTAAGTCTGGCTTTGGACTCTCCATTCTCCTGCCTCAGCCTACCAAGTACTGAGATTCAAATTTATACCACCATGGGGGGTGGCAGGTACCTTAGGTGGGAAATGAGCATGAAGACATTTCTTAATCCTTTAGCTACAAAATACTTTTTTTTTTTTTCTTGGTCGGTCATGGGGCTTGAACTCTGGGCCCGGGCGCTGTCCCTCAGCTCTTTAGCTCAAGGCGAGCGCTCTACCACTTGAGCTACAGCGCCACTTCTGGCTTTTCTGGTGGTTTATTGGAGATAGGAGTCTCACGGTCTCTCCTGCCCGGGCTGGCTTTGAACCGTGATCCTCAGATCTCAGCCTCCTGAGTAGCTAGGATTACAGGCGTGAGCCACCAGCGCCCGGCTAGCTACAAAATACTAATGACATTCTTTACAGAAATAGAGAAAATAGTAAAAATGTATATGGAGTCAGGAGCAACAACAGCCAAAAGAAAAAAAAGAAAAAACATGGAATCGAACAGTTCTGAACAAAAAGAATTAGGTGGGCCTAGTCGGGGGAAGTGAGTCCCTAGTTTGGAAGTGGAGGCAGTAAGGTGTTGAGTTCAAGGCCAGTCGGATCCCTATCTCAAATTGCTATTGAACAGGGGCAGTTAAACTGTAGCTTACCACATTGCCAGGCAACTTGCTGACCGCTCTTCACATGGAAGTTGCTGTGAGTTATGAGTATCACTGCTTCTGAACACCATTAACAGTGTGCTACAAGCAAGGCCTGGAGGTACAGGCCTGTGATCCCAGCTACTTAGGAGGCGCAGACAGGAGGGTATTGGGTTCTAGGCCAGCCAGGAATTCTCCTCAACATTAAAAGCAGGCTGGTTTTTATGGCTCAAGTGGTAGAGCATGTATCATCCATTAAAGATTACAGAAATACTTAACTTAGGAGACATTCCCTCCCCCGCCTTATTGTTCATTAATCCTTTTCTACAATTAAGACATTACTTGCAAGATCAATGTATTACTTATAACACATTGAGATTTTTGTACCATTGGTTTCGGGAGACAAGAGTACGGGAGTAAATGTGTGGCCTGTTGCTATCCTGAGGGTCCTAGCCCGGGAAAGTGGAGAAGCCCTCCAATAAGATCCTGGATCTTGGCTACAGACTCAGTCACACCCTGCTTTTTCCTTTCTTCGCTTACAATGAGACATCTAGTACTTCCTCACAAAGGTGATAGGATCTCTGGAAGGTTTATACAATTCATTCCATGGACATTAATGTTATTAATGTTAGAGAGGTGGTAGAGATTCTAAGATTTAATCATCTTGGGAAACTGGCTCAGTCTCCCAGGATTTCTTGCTGTGTTACCCTGCAGACAGTTACAGTGTGAAGGAACAGCTCTTGGAACTGGAGTTTCACATAAGGCAGAATGATACGAAGTTACTGTCTCTATAGGTCTCCAGAAAGCCTCAGAAAGGCTGATTAGTAAAAATGGAAGTCTCCACTCTCCCTCACCTTCCAGAATGCTCTCTTCTTTAGGGGTTCTTGCTTGAACCTTTTATCTTTTTAGTCAAAACTCATGGTGATGCCCAAGCAATCTCCCCCTCTTGTGTGCCAGGAGTTGGGCCTTTCCACTGCCATTTTCTCCCCCTTGCAGCTGAGCAGACATCCACCTGCGCTAACAAGGCTTTCACATGGCTTTCACTCCTGGAGATTTGAGCCCTTAAGTGTTGGCACTGGATAAAAGCTCAACAACTGTATATGTTCCCAGGTAGCAGTTTCTAAGAAAAAAAAAACACCAACAGCTGTAACATTATTTTCTCCTTCAGACAAAAGTATCACCCTCAGGGTAATACGAAAACCATCTGGCTCTTGATGAAACCGAAGGCACGAGCCGCCATTTTAGCATGTGGCACACGCTGCATATCAACGGACAAGAAAAGAACCAAGCAATATTCAAAACAAAACGAAGACAGCAAACTCCCAGCATTTCTTCAGTGAGGACCCTCTCCCAGGATCTCAGTTCCCTTGGGCTCTATCAGTGACAGAGAGGCTTGTGGGAAAGTGCTGATCCAGCCCTGTGACATCCTTTTGGAGTTTGGGGAGAGCCCAGTTTCTCTCTCTCAAACGCAGGAGAAAGGAGCTTCAGGAAGACCTCTCTACAAATGAAGATCCACGAGCCAGGCTTTGGGGGTCATTTTGCCATCTTGGAAGGTTCTGCAACCTGAATCAAGCCAGCCAGCTGGAGTGCCCCAGCTTTGGGGGAAGAGACGGACACAAGGGTTGAGCTTGTCCAGTGACATGAACTGCTTGCCACGGTGGTGGCGGGAGGATCGGGGAAATGAGTTTTCATCTGCAAATGTGTCTCAGTGGGTGAATGAGAGGACACTGCTGGCATCTGGGGACGGGTGATTTTGGATTCTGAGACTATTCTGTCAAGGATGGTTCACACTTCCAACTTCCTTCCCACTACTAAATATTAGCAGACCAACTCATGGTGATAACTCAAAAGTACTCATTTCCAGTGCTTTCTGTGGGTGCTATCTTCTCTCTACTAGGGCTTCAAAAGAATTCTAAATTCCTAAGTAGCAGTCAACTCCCCAGAAGATGTTTTCTGCAGTATTACCATCTAGTTTCTTTAATAATCCTATCAGGGATGCTCACTGATGCCCACTGCACCCTGAGAATACACATCCAGACGCGCACTGCTACTAATCCAATGCAAAGTGGCCCGGTGCTCACAAAAACCAGGAGCCACGGGAACCTAACATGGCTCCTACCCTTGGCCAGCTTTCAGACAAACAGATACTCGAACTTCAGTTGAAACGCATGCATATAAATAAAAATGAGAAACTCACACGGTCCTATTTCTAAGGTCTTTTTTGGATTGAAAGTTGAATTCTGCCACACTGGAGTGTGGCAATCAGTTATTTGGAGAGAGGAAATGGTTTGCATGGAGAAAGAAAAGACACAGGAAAGAAATCCATTCTACTCAAGTTTTAGGGAAACATTTTATACTTTATATATAAAATTTCAGTACGAAATCATGTAAAATGACAGGAATATCCGCCTTACATTAAAAGCCAAATAAAACAAAAAATATCCCCCCCCCCAAAACAACCCAATATACACTGAAGGTAAATTTTAATTATAAAACAAGAGTATGAACAAAACATTTTAAAATAATCTCGATTATTTGGCAACTTACCACATCACTGCAAGACAAATTTGACCTTAAGAAAAGTTTGATTTTATGAAAAACACAAGTTGGACAGTATGCTCATGTGGGAATTAAAATATGTTTAAAAAAGAACCTGGTGATAAAGCCAGTTTCTCTCCTGAAATAAGTGTAGAAAACAACATAAAATCCCAAAGCTCAATAGATAGGATTTAGTCTTTACTGCCTTTCTCTTCACTGAGAAGAACAAGAGGGCAATGCTGGCGGCAGCTTGGGACAGCAGAGGAGGAACGAATGCTGGCCGGGGTGCAGGGGCTTAACATTACCAGAACCAGGATCTCTCACGGCAGTGGGGCTGGTGGTAAAGTCACAGATGCAAGTATAAGCTAATAACAAGCTACATTCTTAAAAAAGTCACGACTGTGAACAGAAAGTAATGGTGACCCTTTCTTTAGCTAAAACTACTCGACTTGGATACATGCGCAAGTTTCTGTAGAGTTTCCTGCCAGGTCATATTCAGCGAGTTACAGGGCAGGCAGAGGTTCTAAAAAAATTATTTACTAATGACTGCATAGCATTTAAAACCCTTTTTCATTAAAAAAAATAATAAAATAAAATAAACAGATATATAGTAAAGTTCACAGATAAGATTTCTCTGTAAAATAAATAAAGTGTTCATTGATTAGCATCATACATAGAGTAAAATACAACCTATTTTTACATGTTTATATACTGTACACAGACCTCCAGGAAGCAGCCTGGAGTCTCAGGGCTGGAAAGGCTGCATGGGGGCGGGCGGGGGAGGGGGGGGGAGAGAAGGAAATCCCAATTTTGCATGTTCAAATATACAACTACTTTGTTGAATTCAGATACAAAGTAAACTTACTTTCCTTTATCTGAAGTGAATGTACATAGTATCTTCTATGGACAATAGTTTATAAAGCTGTTTAAAACACAACAAGAAAAAGCTTGCACCTAGGAACTTAGAGCACATGCACATCCTTTTCTTGAGCTTTTTTTTTTTAAAGCCCCAACTCCGAGGCTCTCCCTCCCTCCCTCCTCCTGAGGAAGCATTATCGTTTCACCTTCTTCCCAGGAGCTTCCTCCACCCTCTGCTGACCCCTCGTTCGGGCCCCAGGAGGGCTGGCTTCTCTTTTGCGCTTGGTAGAAGGCGAGAGCTGCATCTTTGATCTGCATGAAATGAAAGCCAAGGCAATGGGACAAGTTAAAAGCAGCTGCTTCAAATAATTTAGTAGTTCTCCAAACAGTTCGATAGTTTTTAACTTGACCGCAAGGAGAACATCCCAACACAGGACAAGGAGCTGACACACGAGCAACAGGGCCCTGGAGAAGCACTGAGGCCTGCCCTGCGCTTGGCCTCCAGCCCTGCTGACTCGTTTCCTCCTCTGGCCACTCGCTCTACCTGTGTACCCCAAACATCAACTACCCACACACATGTCCCCTCAAGAACACAGACATAGGGGCTGGGAAGGTGGCTCAGTGGTAGAGCGCTTGCCTTGCATGCCTGAGGCCCTGTGTTCCATTCCTCAGCACCACATAAGCAAAAAGAAAAAAGCCAGAAGTGGCGCTGTAGCTCAAGTGGTAGAGCACTAGCCTTGAGCTGAAGAGCTGAGGGACAGCGCCCAGACCCAGAGTTCAGGCCCCACGAC
>NW_012267224.1:1971166-2014415 GCF_000151885.1 Dipodomys ordii
TACTTTTTCTCCTTCCCTCTCTCTTCTAGAGGCGTCTGGCTGTAATGTGGAGCTGCCATTTACATATGAAAAAGTACTCAGATCTAGACGGTTTCCTAGGACCAGCGCATGTGGTATCAGAGTCATGCCTAACTTCCCTGCTCCCAGGGCTACGTTCTGAGTGTAAGGCCTGTGTTTTCTGTGTCCCCACGCTCACTCATGGTGAGCATGCTCATGCTCAGCAGCGTCTGAGCCACTGCCGATGCTTAAGAAAAATTGTGGACGCACTGATGCAAACAAGCGTCTAAACTGAGCAGCGACTCCAGACAAGATCCTCCAAAGAGTTTAAGACAGGCAAGGGGCTCCACAAGGAGATGCAGAGTGCCGAGTCTGAGAGCATAGAACTCTGCTGAAGATAAACTACCAGCAGCAGCTCCACTAGAGCAGGTGTGACAGGGTTCAAAGTGATGCCCAGGAACCCGGAGCTGTTAATGACAGCAGTTCTGGGCTGTCCCCATTCATTACCTCTGCGCCTCAGACCTGGTGGTGGATCTGGTGGTGGCACCAGAGGGCTCATCATCTTCCTCCTCCTCTTCTTCCTCATCAGACTCCTGATCTTTTTTGTCCTCAGTTGCTTCAGAAACTGATTTCTGGCGTTTTCTCTCTGGCTCTGAGGAGTCTGTGAAGATAGAAGGGTAACACCTGGCTCATGCAATTCCCAGACACTTCCAAATGAGAGGCCTCGAGTTTAGAACTGAGGCTAGGAGGGCCTGCAGGTAGAAGAAGTGGTTTTCCACTTCCTTTTATTTCAGCACTTGCAATTCACAACTGTTTAACTTAATCTCAAACACATTTGGGATCGTTTACTTATGCAGTTCACAGCCAGCATTTGTGAAAGGTTCACATGCACTTGGAGAAAGCATCTGGGATGTACCATTTCTGACACAGGATTAGAGCCATTTCACACAGATTTACATAATAGCAATGCTGGATTTCTCTTTATCCAAAGAACAATGTGAACAAGAGGTGAGTTTTTTTCCTGAAATATATCAGAAAGCTTTGTAATTAAGAATGTGCTAGAGTCATACCGGTGTCATCTGACAGTGTGAGGGAGCGCTTGGGCTTCCTTCCTCTCCGACGCACAGTGGCTACTGGTCTTTCTTCATTGTCATCCTTGAAACAATGAAATTCATTTGCAAAAGTTGGTTTCTTGAGCACTAAGTTAATTTCTAAACAAGATATCTTGGTAAGAAATTAGCACTTACATTGCTTATACTCCTTTCTTGTGAGTTGGCTGTTTCTTTATTGGACTCATCTTTAAAAAAAAGAAAAGGAAATTTATACATTGTTTATTACTATTGTATTTCAACAATGGGTGTGATTTGTTACATGTAATGTACCAGTGATACACAGTCACACAATTTACCATTTCTTTTTACTAGGTAACTAAAGGTTGCTATAAGTTAGGAAACCATAGATTTCATTTCTGATTTGCAACAAGAAGTCTGAGTGATCAGGGCAGGTCATTTAAATGCTCTGATTGCTAGGGTTCAACTATAAGATAAAGAGTTAGGCTCAACCATCTTTATGGACTTTCTCAGCTCAAATGCAACCACAAAGGAAGGAAACGTGTATGTAAGATACCTAAGATCATCAGAAACTGCAGGCTGAGATGACATATAGGTTGTAGATTTCTTATCCAACATACTTGGAACTGCAAGGGCTTCAGATTTTGGTACATTTGCATAAACATAATGAGGTATCTTGGGGACAGAACAGGGAATTCACTTACATATGCCATATACATCTTACACATACACAGAGCCTAAAGGTAATTTTGTGCACAATGTTTAGTTCCACTGTGTTCTGACTGGGCACCATCACATAAGGCTGGGCATAGAATTGCCTACTAGTGTACCACTCATACGTTGGCATTGGATTTTGAAGCATTTCAGATTTCACATTAAGGATGCTTGACCTACACTTCTCTTAAATCTAATGTAGCTCTATAAATATCGTAATCCCCGCTTACTGTTTGAATAACTGTTCAGTAATTCGTTCAGAGTCATAGGACTAACGAGTAGAGTGATAGTTGGAATTGTTTTGACTTCAAATGACTTAGATAAGGGCAACTGAACTAGTACCTATTGTAATCCTGTTCATGTGGTTTATGGGTGCCCAGTCTTTATACATTTAAGTAGATACTAGAACTTCCTGAAAATGGTTTAAAAAAAAACAAAACACTAAAGACTATTCTATTATTCGAAGCTAAAATTATGTGCTTGTTTGTTAAGATACATAAAACTCATCGCTTAAGTAGCTCCCTTTTCTGCATGTTCAATAAACTGAGAGTGGCAAATTAATACATAAAGTCAACAGATAAGTCCAGTTTTAACTGGTCAATATTACACAGACACAGAAAATTACTACTAAATTACAACTCCACAACATGATCACAGAGCTTTAAATTCTTGCCTTTAAAGGATACTCAAGAGGTGAAGGATTTTTGCTATTTGGATTTAACGTATTATAACATTATAAGTAATAGTGAATTAAAACACAATCAAATTCAGCTGGGTGCCAGTGGCTCAGGTCAATATTGTTAACTATTCAGGAGGCTGAGATCTGAGGATCACAGTTTGAAGCCACCCTGGGCAGAAAAGTCTGTGAGAATCTCCAATTAACCACCAAAAAAGCCAAAAGTGGGGTTGTGGCTCAAGTGGTAGAGTGACAGCCTTGAGCAAAAAAGCTAGGAGACAGTATCTGAGGCCGAGTTCAATCCCTAAGACAGGCAAAAAACAAACAAACAAACAATAATCCCCTAAAAAATACAAAAAAACAAAAAGCAAACAGAAAACCAACCAGACTCTGAGTCCTCCCTCTCATTTTTAGCAAACACCATGAGACAAAAACACTAAAGTATAACCAAAAGCTCTCACATAGTTAAATGTGGGAACAGCTGAGAACAGGCTTTCAATAGACTGAGAGGACAAAGCACAACAAAACCCAAACACCCCAAATCTGGAAAGTGTCTGTCATAGATAAAGAATGCTCCCATTCTCTTCTCACTTTGAGGTACTCAAGATTTTGGAGTATATTTTCTCCTTGGACTGAAGATAAAATGTAATCTTTTCAGTTCTAGGTTCTGTTAAGGTACACAGGCAACTTTAAAAAGTATTACTCCTGGGCTGGGAAGGTGGCTCAGTGGTAGAGTGCTTGCCTTGCATGCATGAAGCCCTGGGTTCAATTCCTTAGCACCACATAAGCAGAGAAAGCCAGAAGTGGTCCTGTGGCTCAAGTAGGTAGAGTGCTAGCCTTGAGCTGAAGAGCTGAGGAGGCATAGCACCCAGGCCCCGAGTTCAGGCCCCAGGACCATAAAAACAAAACAAACAAACAAACAAAAGTATTACTCCTCTCAGAGCAGTGTATTTCTGTCTTGTGATAACGCTGTTCACTTCTAGGCTAAAAAAGGATTTGTTGCCTAAACAAATCCAGCCAATTATGATTTGGATAGTGAGGTGCAGTGATGTCCATGGATGTAGTAATGCCTTCATTATTTTGCCTTCTACTTCCTTTACTTTCCTCTCTGAAGGTTGTACAGACTTCTTCAACGAAGAAAGGCTCAGCTCACAGAAGAAGAAGATAAATATATTCATGTATGTTCATATATAACGGTTAACAGGCCCACTCAAGTCCCTGACAAACAGGAAGTCTAAAATCTTCCCTAATAGCCAGCACCCCCGAGAGCTTACAAATGAAACCACTTTGAAATTTTTTTGTGTGTATGGGCTGAAAATACACCAGACTCCTTACTGTTACATAGAGCAAAATACTGTAGGTACATACCTGTTTGTGTTACTTTCAACTTGCTGCTTGGTGGAGACTGTTCTACCTAATTTTTAAAAAATAAAAGATTGAAATTAGGAGTTTATCATTAACACGTAGAAAAGGAACTGATAATGTAAAGATGGTTTAAGACTGACATTCATTATGCAGACAGGATATTGGCACCTATTTTCTACAGCTGGTCAAATACGCCTAGCACAGTGCCCCAAACCTCAGCCACCGTGCTGTGACATTAGAGGAAGAGTAGTAGAGGCAACACATCAGGGCCAAGGTGTTTACCAGGCCCTGCAACCAGTGAACCATTTCACAATTGCTGTCTTGCAAGTATACAATAAGAGAAATACTACTTTACGGGCAGGGAATCTGAACCAGAGGGTCAGATGACTGGGAATAAGTGGCAAAGGTGAGGTTTGCACCCATGAGCTTTTGTTAGGTCAGTGCGCATATCTGTCCTCCTTATCATGCCACCATGCAATGTAGCTTGATCCAGTGACTTTACTGGGACTGGGGACACACTTCAGGGTCAAAGATACATAGTGTCAGAAAGATAAAAGTATCACTGATGATTCTTTTGTACTAAAAGCAGTGAAAGTAGTAGTCAAAGAGAGTAGTTAAGGGGCTGGGAAGGTGGTTCAGTGGTAGAGCGCTTGCCTTGCATGCTTGAGGCCCTGGGGTCGATTCCCCAGCACCACATAAGCAAAAAGAAAAAAAGCTGGAAGTGGTGCTGTGGCTCAAGTGGTAGAGCGCTAGCCTTCAGCTGAAGAGCTGAGGGACAGCACCCAGGCCCAGAGTTCAGGCCCCATGACCGGACCCCCCCCAAAAAAAAGAGTAGTTAAGACAGATACCTCAGATGTGTCTCTCAAAAAGCTACTACCTCAAAATTGTATAGAATTTCTATTAAAAGGATGACTATAAGAATCTAACTTCCTAAATAAATCTACATGATTAATCTCCAGTGGGAGTAGAAAAGAACAATTAATATAATTCTGCTTACATGAAGGCATCAATAATTAAAGTATTATGTGAATGGCTATCCAGATTTTAAGAAAGTCTTTCAAAGCTTTCTAAGTATTTAAAAAATGAAGTAGTTCAAAATACTAGATATTGGAGCATACCATTTACATGTCAAGAGCAAGTATTTGAAGGGTTCATTTCTTATCCTTGCAATTACTTACAGTGACAATGCCAGTATCTGTTTTGGTGTCGTCTTCTATTTAAAAAACAAAATAAAACAAAACATAAACAAAACTTAGAAAATCAAGAGTGAAAAATCTGTGTGTGAATTGAAGATGTACAAAATACCTACTCGATTTTAATGTTGTTTCTATAGGATATTTACGAGGTCGTCCTCTTTTTCTTTTAATAATTACCGGCTGATCTTCCTAAGGGAGAAATGGGAGGAAAAAGTCCAGCAAGGAAAGAATAGTTGTACTTTCTATTCTAGTAATAGTTTATTTCTTCAAAAAGAGATTGAGAGTTCCATTCTAAGAGGGCTCAAATCCCAGCTTTGTCACTTAGGCAAGGATGCTACTGTGCAGGCCGTCTCTCTCTCTCTCTCTCTCTCACTACAATCCCCTCACCTGATCACAGCAGATGAACAAGGAGGCCATGGGAGTAAGTATGACTTGCGGCCTCGTCCTTCTCGAAGGACTGTGTGTGCCCCAGGACGCCTAGGATTTCATTCAGCACACTCGTGGCCAAATATTTTCTTATAACAGAGTAATCTACTGGCTTTCTCAAATGGGATGAGGAAACCCAAAAAGAGCCATTAAAATTCTGGCAATCGGAGCAATGGTTACTAGAAGCTTGGCTGATATTCAGGGGTATGTCCCTGATTTAAGGGGCTGTCTCAGGCCACTGGCATTCTCTGCCCAATAGACAAACCCCATAGACTCTGTCTGACTGGGCAGGACGGAAGGGTCTGTCTGCAGTAGCAGCCTCCCAGGAGCCCAGGAACTTCCTTGCCTCATGAAACTTAGGTCCTCCCTGCTGCTGCTTGCTGCTTGCGTTTCCTCCTGCCAGACTCCAGAGTTCAGGCAGCCTCCTGCTGCTGCCCTGGCCTGCTATCTGGCCAGACAGGGTCAAGCTGACATGGCCCCTGGTGTACAGAGGTACACCAACCCTATATAACCACACTGCATGTAGGTTGCGTACAAATGTTTTCATGAAACCAAGAGGAAGGGAACAAAATTCATCATAATGACAGTGATAAAATATACTGTACAAAATAGTGTCCCCCTGCACTAAAAAAACAAAAAGCTCTCCCAAAAGTATGTACAGTAATGGTATTTAACACACTGGGTAAGCATTCGACACTTGAGTAAGTATGAAAGACTGTTCTCACTTCCTGTGATTTGACGCCGTCGTCTTCATTTTGCTCTGTCCTGTCACCAGTGGCTTCACTGCTGCTAAATTCATCTGCAGAAAAGGCAGAGCGGGCTGTAGCATTAGTGGCCATGGCCAGCCTCCATCCGGTCCAGGGGCTTATCAGAGGGACCGCCTGACGGTGGCCATGCTCACTCCATTTACACTTCTCCCTCATCAAAACCCCTAAGCCTGAGTTCGCCTAAACCAAGAAGCAGCATACTTTGAGAGAACATGATCCAAATGAATAGTCATTTCAAAGTATATGAATGTAATCGCGGACACAGGGAAATCAAGGCAAATGCTGCAGCTGGTGAGCTCAGTGAGAGGGGCCGGCGCTCGCACCCCAGGCTTTCCCTCACCTTTTTCTTCGGCCTGTGTAGCGCTGCTGTTTGTCTTGGAACTTATTTTAGGTAACTCCTCCAGATCTCCGGAGCTCTCTTCCTATAGACAAGGTGAACAAAACAAGATTTTTTTCTTGAACTTAACTTTGACTCCATTCACCCTCCTCAAAGCTCACCTCAAAAACAATTTCCTAGCTGTTTTTTAGAGTAGTTAATTGAAAAAAGTTTTCTTTCTTTTATTAAAAGTAACCATCACTGCTGCAAGTGAGACTATAAAAGCAAGGTAAGAAGACTATTAGAATAAAAAAATTCTAAGTATTCCCAGTGATATAATCAGATTGCCCCACAAACTTAAAATTACTATGCAGAAAAAAATACCTTTGTATCTTGTGGTTCAGTCGTGGAACACTGGCTCAGTGCTGTTTCCATTCCGGAATCCAGGACACGGGGACTATCATCTGGAAATCAGTTTGGACAGAATCACAAAAGAAGAAAAGCTAAATGAAAAGTGAAACTTGCAGTTTTATTTTCAAGCAGTTTGAGACTTCTTTTTCTTAGGTTTATGATTCAGTGGAGCTAAAAGTTATTCTAAATTTATCTAAAATGTCATATGATTTGAAAACTGGTTTTTGGCACTGGCAAAGTAAGTAAAAGAACATTAAACAAACAAACAAAAATATCTCCAAATTCTCACCAAAAAAATACTGTTTTATGGAAAGGGCTTAGTATTTTCCAGAGATAATATTTTCCTCCAATTTCCTGAATGAGTTACCACTTAAGGGCATAGCTTAGTGATCAAGACCATGGGCTATGCAATCAGATTTGCTTGGTACTAGGTAGACATAGCCTGTCAGAGACTTAATTCCTTTGTATTTATTTTGTGCCCGTCTGGGGGCTTGAACTCAGGTTCTGGGCCTGTCCCTGAGTTTTTTTGCTCAAGACTTGTGGCTCTATTACTTGAGCAACAGCTCTACTTGCAGCTTTTTTGGTATTTAATTAGTGATAAAAGTCTCATGGACTTTCCTGCTTGGGTTGGTTGGCTTCAAAAGTCAGTCCTCAGATCAAAGCCTCCTGAGTAGCTAGGATTACAGGTGTGAGTTACTGGTACCTGGCTTAATTAATTTATTTAATCCCTACCATTCCTAACTCACAGAATTAGTTTAAGGATAGAATGGGAGTGATACTTTATTCTATGTATTGTACCTGAATCTGATATGAACTAATAATTTCTACAAAATAATATCATAATATCACAATAATGTCTCAACTAAAAAGGGAAAAGCATTTCTCTACTGTTCTCTATATATTTACTAAGTAAAACCTTTATTCAATTTCTATTTTGTGAGGTATTAAAAGAGAAGATCTCTGCATTGTCTAACACAAGTAGTCACTCGCTACCAGTGGCTATTAAAATGAACGAAAAACAATTAAAAATTCAGTTTTTCATTCATAGCAATCACATCTGAGTCTCTTCAGCCACACTGTATGGATAAGGCACACACAGAACATTTCTGTCCCTCGGAGAGTTCTGTTGGATGGCACTGTTGCAGGCCAGCAGCACCGAGGACAGGGGCAACCACATATGCTTTGGCTGTAAGTGCTTCACTTGCTCTGCAGGGCACATGGTCATGGTTCAAAGCACAGGGCTCAGCAACACTTGCCACAGGCCCACAGACACCCTAATGGTGTCAATCCATATTAGATTAGCCTCATGAGCTGTGAAGAAGATAGTTACTTCCCTCAAGAATTCTTTTTTTTTTTTTGTTTGTTGGTTGTAGGGCCTGAACACTGGGCCTGGGCGCTATCCCTCAGCTCTTCAGCTCAAGGCTAGCACTCTACCACTTGAGCCATAGCACCACTTCTGGCTTTTTTCTTTTTGCTTATGTGGTGCTGAGGAATCGAACCCAGGGCCTCATGCATGCAAAGCAAGCGCTCTACCACTGAGCCACCTTCCCAGCCCATCAAGAATTCTTTTGCTGGCCCACTCTTCTGAATATAAATATAACAGTTTTTAAAGATGTTTAAAAAAGGACTATATATTCTAAATACCCAGTTCGTCTTCTGAGGAGGGGCAAGGCTTCTTTCTTTTTCTTTTTGGCAGATGCCTTTCTTCTTCTTCAACCTGGAATTAAGAATGACTATAATAAATACCAACAGATTCTGGGCCAAATCAACTTCAGTGGTGGCACACAAATAATAGCTTCTACTCTTTGGAGTAGGTTGATACATAAATTAAAAAATATAATCTAGACTTGATTAGTAACATTTCTGGACTAACTCTAAACTTGACTCTTATTTTAGATTTGGATGTATATCTATATAAAATATCAAAATCTGATTCTGGTTACATAGCCTATTTCAATAATTCTAAAACATAAACTACAGAAAAATTTTCATCTCATCATCTCTGAAGTCTAGCATTATTTTACATCAATGGAATTTCATAATTTATTAGTATTTTTCTACTGTTAAGGGGCCATTAAACATGTGCTCCTAAGGTTGATGAAAAATAACACATAAAGAAATATTCTGGGACTGGGAAGGTAGCTCAGTTGTAGAATGCCCTGGGTTCGATTCCTCAGCACCACATAAGCAGAAAAGGCCAGAGAAGGTACTATGGCTCAAGTGGTAGAGCACTAGCCTTGAGCTGAAGAGCTCAGGGACAGCGCCCATGCCCAGAGTTCAGGCCCCACAACCGACAAAAAAGAAAAAAAAAAAAAGAAAAAATTATTCTGATATTCTGACTGTATAACATAGATATTTCCCCCCAAATCCTGAGGTCTGCCAAATTTTGTCAACATTATAACTGCATATGCAGGTACACATGATATACAGAACTCCTGATAATCCACTCAACTTATTACAGGCTTCCTAATGCTTTTCAGGGAATACAGACATGAACACAACACAGAATACATGAAATGCTTGAGTTTATTATGAAAACTTACCTCTTTAGAATTTGTTTCAACACTGTGATCTCTTACAGTTTCTGCAGTGTCTTTTCTACCACTGGATATCTCTGCATAGTGAATACAGCAAAAAAAAAAGTATTCAATATTTTTTAATCTAGTTCTCATTTTAGGTTTATGTGTTGATGGAGGGCAGCAAGAAACTTTATCTTGAGCAGCAGTGATGTAAGAGGTATGCAGCAACAGACAGATCACAAAAGACTTTTGATGGGATACCCTAACAATATTGTCAGGTTAAGTTTCATTTTCTCCCATTTCCAGATATAAGTAAACAGGGTCCTGGAAGTAACATTTCCAGGGCCACAGCACTGGATTTTATACAGCAGATGTCCAAGTGTTCCCTAAGTGGTACTAAGAATCTCAGGAAAACAACAAAATACTGTACCAGTCATCAGATGAGCAAGTACCACCTTAAGACAACCGGGCATTCTAAGAAACTGAAGGAGTGCCTATAACTCAACTACTCCACATTAGAGATGCAGCAACAATCATATGTTCTAGAAAGCAGCTCCAAGGGCATGCAAAGAGCACTTTTTGTAAAAATTACAGAAAACCCTAAATGTCCACCAACAGAAGCAGCAAAAAAAGAAAAAGGTTGTATTCACATAATGGAAACAGTAACTAAAATAGTAAGTAGCTAGAACAGACTAATCAATAGGCTAAAACCTCAGAACATATTTATAAGGGAGCAAATAAGGTAAAGTAAGTAATATATAGAGCAACCTCATTCACCTGACCTAGGACATCTATGCTCAATGTTGCTCATGAAACCAGAAACTACGTCTACTCAATGTGGAATAGTGGTCCCCTCTGGATGGGTACAACAAGGAAAGAAGACTGTGACTAGAAAGGGACAGCGAAGGTATCTGTGGCATTTTTAAGAGAAGTATAAGAACATGTTATATTTGAAGATATAACAGTACTAGGTAACAGGTATATGAGTTTTTATCATTATTATCAGTTTGCTTTTGTTTGAAATATGATGCAGCATGTTACACAATAAGATTGTGAAGTCAGGTAATGCTGGTTCACAACTGTAATCTTAGCAAATGGATCTAGAGGACTGTAGTCCCAGGCTAGCCCAGGGAGAAGAATCTGAGATACTACACTTCCATAACAACCAACAAAAAGTAGTCTGAAGGTGTGGCTTAAGTGATGGGGTGCCAGCTGAGCAAAGGTACTGACAAGTATGAGTCCTACAGTTCAAGCCCTGATACCAGAACACACACATGTGCGTGCAAGTACAAACACACAAACACACAACTGCATAAACAAAGTCCTGGGCTCAATCCCCAGCATAGCAAAGATGTGTTTGAGCTAGATGTTGGATGCTCATGCCTCTAATGCTAGCTACTCAGGAGACTCAGATCTGAGGATCACAGTTTGAAGCCAGTCTAGGCAGGAAGGTCTACAAAACTATCTCCAATTAACCAGCAAAAAGCCAGAAGTGGTAGTGTCAGGTTTGAACAAAAAAAGCCACGCAAGAGTGCAAAGTGCTGAGTTCAAGCCCTAGTACCTGCACACATACAATCTCCCCCCATATAAATGGGTCTATTCCACACACACACACACACACGCACACACACACACACACGAATAGAGAACCTACAAAATGAGTAGGAACAAACAAAATTTTATATTTTTGGTGAGAAGAAAATTATTGGTCTACAGAGTGGCCTGCATAAGCTATGGCTAATGAGGCCTGACCCACATACGTATGTCCTTGATCTGTTGCTAAATTGAGACTACTTGTCAGAAGTTAATAAATGTTCAGGTATATATGTAGCACAGAATTTCTAGACAAAAGAAGTCTAGCTGCAGACCAGAGACAATGCATTTTATACTCACGATGAATTGAGTTCACTCTGAAGTTGCTGGCAAAGTTCTAGCAGCTACTTGAGGAAAACAAGATGTATAGTCTTGAAATTTCAACTCACCTGACCTCTCCAAGTCCCATCTTACCTAGATGTGATGTGATATTTAACGTTCTCTGGATCTTATGATTTACATGAGAAAATCTGTGGGCCTGGCATACAGATGGCACTTAATGAATGCTAATGAGTTAATATTTACATGATTATAAGACATTCATTAGCTTACCTCCTTCGTTAGAAGCTTTGCTATGTTCTTCCTTTACTCCTGAGCCTGAGTTTTCAACCTAAATATACAATATAAAGGGTTATGTATTCCTCACAAAAAGTTAAAGGGAAAAAAAGGAATGTATATAACCTGGTTATGAGTACAAATGCCAAAAGGAACTAGAGCACATGTTCTTTTTAATTTTCGCAGCTCAACAGCATATAGCATGTTCCTATAAAAAGTTTCAACTTAGCAAATTCATTCTTCAGTGTTTATTCTCCTGTCTTTACAATGGTTTTGACAAAAAAGAAATGAGTAGAAAATTTCAAAATTCTACAGAAGCTCTTCTCATTCAGAGCTCTCATAATTTTTTCCTTTTATTTAAAAACTGAACATATGAATGTATGTGTATGTTTGATATGTATTTGTTTATTGGTCATGGGGCTTGAGCTCAGGGCCTGGACACTATCTCTGAACTTTTTTGAAGGCTAGTGCTCTACTAGTTTGAGCACTTCCAGTTTTTTGGTGGTTAGTTGGAAGTAAGAGTCTCATGGACTTTCCTGACTGGGCTGGCTTCAAACCATGATCCTCAGATCTCAGCCTCCTGAGTAGTTAATATTACAGGCATGAGCTACATTTTTGTCATGTGATTAGTTGTCTGGCAACTCTTGTATCTTTGTATTTATCTCTGTATTGATCTCTGTATCTCTGTATGTATGTCTCTCTCTCTCTCTCTCTCTCTCTGTCTCTAATGAGAAAAGGGACCTCTCAATGTATCCTATGATACAGAACTTCATGACTATGTGGAAGGTGTGCCTGGCTAAGGGCAAGAGGGCAGCTGGGATTCAGGAAATTAGGTGGCAGGTAACACATGCTGGCTGGTTTGGTACATTTCAACCTCATTGAAAATCTCTGTAAATCTCAGGGTGCAAACTTGAACCAGGCCAAAAAGGGCTCTTCCTTATCAGCATAATTTGTATGAGCTTCTAGCTTACACAAGCAAGTCTCACCATGATCTCTCAGGGCCTGACAGTAAGCAAAGTTCTCCAAGTCCTCTGGGGGAACGCGAGAGAATGCAGGTGTCTGATATTTGAAAGCATTTACAAGATGCCTACCACCTTGCTATGTATTAGGTTACCCATTAATACATTATGGCTGACCAAAACCAAACATTGGTGAAACATTCTTTCAGCCATGAAAGTGATTTTGAGAGCTACACCTGAGAAATATACATATTTATGGCAATTACACTTCAGAATCTTTAAACAAACTTTCCAAAAAGCATAAAATGATCTTTCTCAAACTGAAAATTATTTTGTCTACAGAGCCAGGAGAATTTAAGGTATTACAATCCCAATTTCAATTCCATTATGATCAAACCCACAAAGTTCAGAGTTCATCACTAGTGGCTATCAGTGAATGTGGAAAGGCCCAGTTAAAGCTTTGGTTAGCGTGCTGATCTTTAGTGGAGAGCAAACTACTATACAGGACTCAATCACTCTCAAACAAAGCAATCAATGCCAACAAAATTAAAATAATTACAGATACTTACATGTAGTAACTCCTTTTCCGATGAACACTCCCTTTGTAGCTCAGCTGTTCAAAAAAAAAAGTGTGACCAATTGGTATCTACAGTATGTGTTCGATGTTTTATCAGACAAGCAATGGAAACTGATGTTGCCTGTGTTCTCCTGCATTTTTGTAAAAATGTCTGAGGACCATTAAGCCAGTAATTTAACTATTCTGATCATTTGAAGCTTAGAAAAAGGTAGACCCTAATGTTAGTGATTAAGCTGCAATAAAACACTGGTTCATTAAAAAATAATGCCATCAAATGAAAAGTCAGATCCTATCCCCTCAAACAGCAAGGGTCTGTTTATATTCTTTGGAAACTTGAAGTACAAGGTCTACTGTTTCTACTCAACAATGACAGAACACACATTTTTCTTTTAAACAACTTCCTTTTATATAAATAGATCTCTTACTGAATTGTTTCTAAACATAGTAAAGCAGTCTGAAACATAACCATGGGAACAGAACACTATGGAATCCAAAAATGTTACTTTCTTGACAATTAACAAATGTGATGTTAATTATTTGTACTATGAAACATCCAAACCTATTTTAACCGTATCAGTCCACATTTTACATAGATTGATCACCTTCGGCATGAATGACTTACTGTGGTCTTCCAGGACTGGCTGGTATTTCTGTATACAAAGGCCATTTCTGATGACTTTTATCTAAGAGGATCTAAAATCACTGACCCTATAACCTCCCCAGACAGTGGTTATAGATGGGGATTTAGGCACTGTATTCTTGGACTTTGAATAACACCAGTTCCATCATGCCTTAAGCTTCTGTATGCTCATCTCAGTGGACAACTTACTTCCATGAGTCATTTTCATCTTGAAATCCCTGGTCCTCACAAGTACCTGATGTTTTGTGCAAGTGATGTTTTGTGCAAGGAAAACCTTAGAAGAGCCAAGGTGAGTGCAGTAGACATTATAGATGCCTTTCAGGCATCTTACTCATAGCCCCAGCTGTGTGTGTAATGTGAGATACCATGTCCTAGGAACAGTGCATTAGACTTAAGTCAACCAACAAGCTACATTCCTCTGGTCACAATACCAGTCAGGATAGACACACAAACTTAAGTTCAGTGAGAATGTCTCATGATTTTGGCCTGAAAAAATAGTGCAAAACTATTTTCCACCAGGCCACAAATGAAAGACAATGACCTTCCACCAGGCCACAAATGAAAGACAATGACCTCTGTGGGATAAAGCGGATAGGAAACGGAGTTTCTAATGGGTGTGTCTGTGGAGGTCAGGACAATCCTGGCTCTGTGCTTGAATTTTTTTAGTTCTGCAGACTGATACATTCTCTCTAAGCAATTGTTTGTAGAGTGTTTTATTATTTGCCAATAAAGTCAACTTGACTGTTCCACTGACTTGCATGGTTATTTCAAAAAACAAAGAAGCTGAGCACTGGATGCCCATTCCTGTAATCTTAGCTACTCAGGAGGATGAGATCTGAGGATTGTGGTTTGAAGCCTCCCAGGAAAGGGAAAGTCTGTGAGAATCTATCTCCAGTTTTCCATCAAAAAGCTGGAAGTGGAGTTTTGGCTCAAGTGGTAGAGTGCTAGCCTTGAGCAAAAAATCCTCAAGGACAGTAGCCAGGCATTGAGTTCTAGTCATAAATGTGTAAAGGTTCAAAAGTTCCTAGTTTGCTGGGTGCAGGTGGCTCAAGCCTATAATCCTAGCCTCTTAGGAGGCTGAGATCTGATCACTGGTTCAAAGCCAGCATGGGCAGGAAAGGCCATGAAACTCTTATCTCCAATAAACTATAAGAAAACCAGAAGTGGCAC
The DNA here is from genome assembly GCF_000151885.1 of Dipodomys ordii. Classification (NCBI taxonomy): domain Eukaryota; kingdom Metazoa; phylum Chordata; class Mammalia; order Rodentia; family Heteromyidae; genus Dipodomys; species Dipodomys ordii. The sequence goes on from NW_012267224.1 coordinate 1,986,118, forward strand.
TGTGGCTCAGTGGTAGAGCGCCAGTCTTGGGGTGAAGAGGTGAGGGATAGCATCCAGGCCCAGAGTTCAAGCCCCTAGTACTTTACTTTTTATCCTTTCTTCTTTTTTTGGTCTGGGGCACTGATGACTGAATCCAGGGCATTGTGCATGGCATGCCAAAATCCACCAGTGAGCTTAGACCCCTCACCCCCCATTCTATTTTTCTTCTTAACATCTGATTCAGAAGAAAACAATCCACTATAGTCACAATTTCATTTCCATTTTCTTAACCTAATGTTTTTCAAACTGTGATCAAGTTCCATCAACCACAAAAAGGGGGAAAGTTTCCCAGGTTTCTACCAAGGGAACAGTAAGGGTCAAACATCATGTAAATAGTAAGATATTACTGCTTTATGAGCTTATGAACACATAATAGTTTTTCAGAGATCAAAGATGTATCCACAATTAATGAAAAATTTATTCACACCACAAGAGCTGGGGACGTAGCTCAGTGAAAGAATACTTGCTTAATATTTGTGAAACCCAGGATTCAATCCTTACCATACACATCCATACAAAAATCAACATGCAAATCAAACAGAGAGAGAATGTGAACAAATAGAGAAATGAACTGCCTTCTTTTAAACTAGATTTGAAGAGATTTGCAAATAAAGATAAAACGTCACCTTTCTTACTAAATTTTGTTGTTTTGGGAAATTCAGCTATTTTCTACAAAAAAAAAAACCTAACAGTAAATTATTTTTATTTCTTACCTGAAAAGTATCAATTTAAAATCAACAGAGCAAATGCTCTTTGAGGTTTTCATTAACCTTCCACAATATAAAGCAGCCTTGAGATCAAAATGTTTGAGAGCTGCTGCCATGATCCTTTCTGAATTTCAGATTCTCTCCTAAAAAAAAATCCTCAGTGTAAAGAGAACATTGTGCAGACTAAGAAGAGGCTATGTAAGCTTAGAGCTGAGAGTAGCTTCACTGTTGTTACTAGGGCAGAAGCCATAGTTCAGACCAAGAGCCAATGTATGTATTTATGCTGCACAACAGCCTTCTGGGAATGACTAAGTCTTTGGATATAGGGTGTGTAGAAATACTTTAGGAAAAAGCATCGGCTCCAAAACAGCTTTGTTTCTGCTACTGTTGGAGAAATCAGATTTAAACAATTACTTCACATAAAAAAGGCTTTTTAATGAGAAAAATATGTTAAAAATGAAAGAGCAAAGAATTTCTTCTGATAAAGGTAAGAAGTGAATGAACTCATCAAGTGTGCCAGTTTCATTGTCAACCAGTATTGATTTTACACTAGTATGAAAGGTAAAAAACATGCAGGGGAAAAACCACGACTACTATAAAAACTTACCTATTTCACTCAGCTTGCCCTCACAGGGGCTTTCTGATACTGCTGGAATTTCATGATTTTTTTCTTCCTCTGAAGGCACAAATGTCTAAAAAAATCCAAAGCACCATAAAAAATAAGTTAACTGAGATTTTTACAAGAAGGCAAGACCAGTCTCCAGTGAATTAAAACAAATGAAAACTCCCGTATTTTGAAATATAAAAATCTGCTTTTGTACCAACCGAACTGAAAATGGGCTTGTCAGCTTTCACCAACAAAATAAAACAAAAATAAGAAAAAGCCAATCTAATATGGCAGCCATGAAAGGCTCCATGGCACAAAGAGGAAGTCCAATTTAGCACAACAAACATGGCCCTGCCTCTCTGCCTACAATGCTTTCTTCCAGTGTTTTCTGGTAAATGTTGACTCTGCTTACAGATTTCTACTGACATGTAAGTCCTCCTGTCTGCCTGACCACTGCTCCTTTTCATTACGTTGTAAAGTTGTGCTTCCTCTATATTGATCCTAACCCATGAAAGGGTCTCTAGTCACTGTCACATTGCCACACATAGGCTGACAGTGCTATGCAGTGAAGCTGGAAAAAGGGCAAAGAGACTAGATGGTGGAAAACACAGGCCATCCTAAAATCAAGGAAGATTTTACTTTAAATGATGAGAAGCCACCGGAAATCTGAAGCAGAGCAATAGGACCTAATTTCTATTTTTAAAGACAAAGCACATGGCTGATTGTAGACCTGAGGAGGGCTGGAAAAGGAGAAAGCTAATGGGAGGCGACTGTAGCAGCAGCTAAGATGAAGGAGGCAGCTGCAGCACTAGCAATAGATGGATTCATGCTGGGGATCTTTTAAGATTTGGTAATGGGTTAAATATAGGAATAGGGTAAACTGAAGGTGACCTCTAGATTCTGGCTAAAGGAAACAGAATTGTGGATGGCACTGTTTACTATTTTTGAGGTGCTTGGTTTCTCTTCCACAAGATAAGGCAATGACAGAAACAGCTGAGAGTATAATGCACACAGATGCCACACACTACACCCAAGTACGCATGCACACTTATACAGAGTGAAATGACACATAAGCACTGATAGTTCACATAACTGAGTTATCAGCCATACCTCAGTTTTCAAGTTGTTTGTCAGTTCAGACACTCGCAGAACATTTGATGGAGACTCTATATTGCCTAATGAAAATCAAAATGGTTAACACCAACTTAAGAATTTAATTGCTAAATACACTTGGTAGACCAAGCCATCTTACAATGAGAAACCAAAGGAAGATTTGCTGGTTTATCTCACTGTAAGTAGAAATGGATTATTTTGTGTGAAAAGAATCGGAAAATAGAAGTCATTTACTCCTTTGTGGGAGTCAAACTGTTTCTTGCTTGTACAGTAAGATGGCTGCCCAGATAAAAAAGGATATAGTATTATTTGTGTAGTCATCTTATCTGACAGTATCTTTCTAGTCACACCCAAACTGTATGCAATCACTGACATATACACTTAAGATGATTTATGACTAGGTTCTCTTTGAGTCTTGCCTATATAGCAACAATGAACACAAAGCTTTAAAAAAAGTGAGGCAGACCCAAATGCAGTTTCTCAAGTGGACCATCAATTTTACTTAGGTCTTGCCTCTTTTTCTCCCATGATCTTCTTGTAGCTGTTGCTTTTCCAGTTTCCTTTATTTTCCTCACATATGATATAAAAAAAAAAGCCTCCCCCTCCCCTCCCCCCCCCAGAAGGCTGCAAATTTTTTCTCCCTAAAAAGCTCATCCAGGATGCGGCATAGCTCAAGTGCTAGAGTACTTTCCTAGCAAATTCTAGTTCAATCCACATACTTCACACATATCCTTCAACTTTTACTTTCCACAGGGAAATGAAAAGGGGAGAGGAAGTGATACACTATAATAGTGCCTGAGTCATAAAAAACGTTCCAAGCGGTCAATTTACTCCAGGCTAAATTCAATGGAAAAATTTAGTTATTTTAACTCATAGTATTATGTAATGTCTATATAAGTTCATGTAATGAAGAGGACTAAATCCATCAACCTCAGCTTCCTGAGGGCAAGAAAATCCAAGATGCCACAATTTATACTCTCAGAGTGGAAAACAGGCCAGCATTACCATGAGCTGTCTTTGCCTTATTACAACACTAAATGCTTGTCACACTAGTGTTATTGCAAACCTAGGTACACAGCTGTCATTCCCTGTGGACTATACTATGGTACAATAAATGATGGAGACTGTACCCTCGAAAGTTATCAATTACTTCTAAATCACCAGCATTCTCTGGTTTACCAAGAGGGAACATTAAATCTTTTCTCTTAAAATATACAGAAATTAATCAACTAATGAATGAACCAGAAAGCTGAAGAGCAAAGAAATTTAGCCACTTTTAAGATTACAGTTATACTTCAATACCTGGGTTCTCCTGTGTCTTATCTCTTGACACATGAGAAATGAGTCTAAAGTTTTAACTTTGTATGTTTGTGTGTGCCAGTCATGAGGTTTGAACTCAGGGCTTGTTTGCTAATTGGCTTTTGTGCTCAAGGTTAGTGCTCTACCACTTTGAGCCACAGTGTCATTTCCAAGCTCTTAAGTGGTTAATTGTAGACGAAGAGTCTCAGACTTTCCTGCCAGGCTGGCTTTGGACAACAATCCTCAGATCTCAGCCTCTTCAGGAGCTAGGAATACAAGCGTGAGCCACCAGAGCCCAGCTTAAAATTTTAACTTTTTAAACACATTTTTTTCTTTTAAGAGAAGGTCAATCTCCAACTTTGAAGAATTATTTTTCAAGATTATGCAAGAAAAAAATATTCTATCATTCTGAACCAGGCCCATCTTTTAGAAAATTGCCTTAAGTATTACTGTAGAGGGCAGCCATACAATTAGATTCTCACCTATGTCACACACATTTTCTTCAGCAGGAACAGTGACTGCCAGGTTTCCTTCTCTGTGGCGTAACTTCCTTGTGCCAGTACTGTGTCCTGTTTTCTCAGCAGATGTTTCAGCAATCCCTCTGTCACTGTGATCACTCTTTGGAGTTAAATCCTTTTCACCTTTCGGAGCTGTTGGAGCTACCTGGCAGGCAGCTGGAAGGTTAGCTATGTTCGGAGGTGTAATTTTTGACTCTTGGCCTACACTACCCTTGCCGGCAACACTTTTCAAGTTGTCCCCAAGTGCCTGCTGCTCAGTAGGGTATTCTGCTCCAGGGTCTTTAGTGAGCGGTACATAGTCAGCTTTTTTAGCACCAGTATTTATTGCAGCCAAATGGCGACGATTGAGAGAGAGATCTTCTGCGGATGTCTGCTCTGGTCCTGTCAGATGGACAGGTGAGTCAGAACTCTTCTCCAAGACCTTTTCTGCTGAACAACCGGTTGAATTATTGTCCCCTACCATCTCGGCCTCTGAGCTTCTGTCATCACTGTGAATGGGACTCAGCAATACCTTCTCCTCTTCTGGATTTACAAGGTGCAGAGCACTACTGTTTTGTCCTCTTGCTGTGAATGGGCCTTGGCCAGGGCAGTCCCTCCCATACCTGTCTTTCTCTTTTGCACATAAAGCACTTGGCTGGCTTTGTCCCACAGAGGGTGCGTACAATGTCCGCCTTCCCTGACCTTCCTCAGTGCTCACTGCCAGGACAGGGCCTGTGTCTTTGCCTTCTGTGAGTGGTCCAGGACACTGTCCATTACTCTCCGTCATGAGGCTGGGCATGGGGACTTCACACTTGCTTACTCTGACAGTGACTAGGTCATTTCTGTCTGAGTTGTGGGCAGCTGGCTGATTATCCTTCTGACTGCTGAGGCCAGCTCCCAGCGGCACATACTCTGCTGTGCTGGTGGAGATGATAGCGCCATCACTTGAGTCTTCCACTCTCTCACTGGTGGCCTGGCCCTCAACCCCAGGGACAACACCAACCATGACTGCTTCGCGTCCTTCAGAGGTGCTCGTGGAAATCATGGCAGTGTCGCTTGTCTCCTCTGCTGGTGTGACTGAGGGATGGACTTTTTTGTGAGGGGCACTGGACACGGCTCCTTCGCAGTCCACCATGGAGCTGGTGGAGATGACAGCACTCCCATCTGTAAGAGACGGTGCGTTTTCACTTACACCAGAAACCGAGGCCTCATACTCCTCTGCTATGCTGGTGGAAATGAGAGCACACTCATCCTTTTCTTCCTTGCTGGTTGAGGCAAGAGGGCATTCAACTTCTGTGGGAGCACTAGGCATAGGCACCTCAGAGTCCTCAGTGCTTACCAGGATTGGGCCTGTAGCTCTTTCCTCAATGGTTGCGACTGGCTGCTGATGTTCAGTACACTTGATGTCTACTGCGCTGGAGATAGGCACTTCAAATTCCTCCCCTATGCTCGTGGAAATCATGGCACACTCGTCCTTCTCTTCCCTTCTGCTGGCAGTGAGTTGAGTCTCATTCTCTGAAACAGCACTGGGCATTGGGGCCTCGAATTCTTCCGCTTTTTCTCTGGCACCTTCTGTGTTTTCTTCAGTTCCCAGAGTACTTGAATGTCCTGCATCTACCATTATGCTTACTTGAGGGGTGTACTCATTTGCTGTACTGGTAGAAATCATCAAGCCTTTGCCTTGACTTTTACCGCCAGCTAAACTATCTTGGTTGGAAATATCGCTGGCTGTAGCAGCCATGCGGCCATCACACTCTTCATTTTCTACTGAGGTGATGATGCCCTCGTCTTCTTTTTCACTTAGTGATGTGTGGTCAACTTCACATTCTGGGACTGCCCCAGACACAAGGACATCGTAACTGCCCCCGACCAGGCCAGTGGTGATAGTGCTATCTTCGCCCCTTTCCTTCCTACTCTGTAGACTATCAGTTGGATCAGCAGCTGCACTAGTCATGGGGCCTTCTGGAACTGGGGCCATGTCACTCTTGCCTGCAGCTGCACTGGTCACGCTGCTCTCGACAATCCCTTTGGCACTGGAACAGATCTCTACCTCTTTGATTTCCTTCTCTGAGCCGCTCATGCTATCAATGTTACTTTCATTTGCACTCATGACAGTTGCTCCGACTTCTATGTCCATGCGCACTACTGTAGGACCTATCTGACTATCTTCCCCTTCTGCACTCTCGCAAATTTCTTCTCCTATCCCTGTGCAGGTTGAAGCATGGCCAATTTCATTTCCTCTTCCTGTACTAGTCACGACACCTTCCCCTTCATCATCTTCTTCTTTTGCACCTGTACTGGTCACAATGTCCTCATCGTCACAAGGACTGGTGGCCACTAAGGGTACATCAGTGTTATCTTTGGCTACTGTGCTGCCCATCGCACTCTCTCCACTTTCTTCAGTCTCAGAACTTATTGCGTACCCTTCGCTGCTGTCTTCCAAGCCAGTGCAACTTGCTGGCCCTTCTCCATCTTCTTCTGTTATGCCTGTGCTAGTGACTGCGCTCTCACCTTCCATACTGTCATTTCCAGAACCATCTCTGCTGGGGATGGAGCTTGTCCCAGGGGGTATGTTATTATCTACCTGGACCACATCGGCACCTGTAACAATATGCTCCTCTTGGGGCTCGGCCCCAGTCACTGGGCAGATAACAAAGTTATCATTTCTGCCTTCTGCTCCTGTACATGTCACAGTACCCTCTGTTTCTTTTTTGAAATCCATCTGTGTCCTTTTTCCCTCTTCACTGCTCACAGATCCTGCTTGTATTTCTGTCCCAGCACTTGTAACTGCTCCATCGCTTTCAACTTCATTAATGAAAACAACAGTCCCCTCAATGATTTCTGAGTCTCTACTTGAAGAACCATCACACTTTACTTCTGAACCTGCACTGGTTACGGCATCATCTTTTTCCTCTGTCACAGCGCTGTTTATATCAACTTCTGTTTTCAATGTATTGGCAGACACAGTGCCTGCTGCTCTGTCTTCTGATTCAGCCACAGTACACTCTCTACTTTCTCCCTCCTTGGTACTTGTGAGGAAAGTTTCGCTTTCTGCAAATCCTTCTGTGACAACACCCCCACCTTCTTCCGCTGCAGCAAAAATGGTGCATTCACTGGCTTCCACTCCAGCCCCTAGGGGATTGTTTCTGGGATGTGTACCTATTATAAAGCCTTCATCCGCCTCAATGCTGGTGCAAGGCAAAACCACTCCCTTCTTTGTGTTTTTTAATGAAGTGGTGGCATCCCCAGCCTTTACTGGGCTTAAGGAGATGCCTTTGTCCTTCTCTGCAGTACTAGTAGCAACAGAAGTCTCTTCTGCTCTACCAGAACCATCAGCTACTTTTGGAGTTTTCCCATTCCTTTGCTCAGACACTGAGGGACCACTGGTATTTACCTCACTGTTTTCAGTCTTCTTCTGAACATCCGTTGATAGAGTTTCCATTTCAACTGAATCTTTATGCCTAAGTCCATCTGTTTCAGCATCTTTTCCTGTACTTATGCCTACCACAGGATTAACAGTAATGTCACCCTTCTTGTCATTTTCCATGGCTGTCTGCTTTAAACTGAGTTCTGTATTTAAGTCAATTTCTTTCTTGGCCACATCCACAAAGCCAGATTCTTTGACAACATTCTCATTTTCTACCATCATGTCTGTTGACCTGTGAGCAACACTAATATTTGCTTTCCCTTGTTTACTGTCTAACAGAGTGGCCTGGTGATCTTCTGAAATGTGTTTTTTGCCAGCTATGCTTGATTTTCCTGATAAATCTACTGTGGAAGCATCACCACTTTCTTTGCCATAACTTGTCCTAGGGACTTCTGATTTCCTAACAGGCAAACTTTGGTTAGTGGTATCAGAGGGATCTGTAAGGGAGGTGCTGGCTATGCTACCTTCTACAACAGTTCTGCCCAGAGGAGAAATCAGTTCTGAACCAGATTCTTTCTGAGACAAAACACTCACTGAACCTAAGGCTAGTGAGGGATTTAAGTCTATGGAATGTTCAAGAGCAGTGTCTTCTTGACTAGTATGTTCTTCAGTAGGACTGGATGTGCTTTTCAAGTTCTGTACTCTATCGCTTTCTGACAGGGCATTAGAGAACATTTTGAGACTTGTCTCTGAGCCCACATTCACTTCATGAGCTCCTCGCTGAAAGGACTCTTTCTCCCCAGGATTTGGTTTAGAGACAGCATGCTGAACATGCAATTTCTTGGTTAAGGTGCTGTTATGGTCAGCATGCTTTTCAGAATTGCTAGTAATTCCCACTCCACGGCCTGATTTACAGGCTGCAGTTGCTGTTTTTGAATCTACTACAGAAGTTCTTAATTCATCTTTGAGAACTGTGGTAGTTTTTGGTTTTGTAGCAAGGTCAGACCCAAAGTCTTGCTGGGAACTATTATGGCTGCTATCTTGAGTTTTAGAGCCTTCAAATACATTTTCAACAACTGCCTCAGAATCAACTTCCATTGGTTCTTGTTCAGGAATTAATGTGGTTTCACCACTTTTTTTTGGTCGCAGGAGAGAGGAACTACTGGGAGTGGCCAAAGTGTTTCCTGATAATTTATCTTCTCTGGTCATTTCTTGTGATAAGCTTCCTCTTCGATTTTCACTTAACCTTCTATTTAACTTTTTTTCTATGACTGAACCATTCCCTCTGGTCTTTTCATGGTTACTTTCAACTTCTTTACCATCCTTATCATCTGGTTTGTTTTCTTCCTTCTTTTTCAAGTCTCTGTTGCTGTGCTTCAAGTTTCTGCTTTTGTGTCCATCTGATAATTTCCTTTCAAGTCGGGAGGAACTCGAATCTTTATCACCTTTATATTTTTCCTTTGCCACTGGTAGCTTTGCTCTGTGACTTGAGTCTTTCTGTGTACTATGTGATAAAGAAGGAGCACCCTCTAACACATGATCAACACCAGCTTCTTCTAAAGGTCTGTCTTCAACTTTAGACTTGCGTTGTTTTTCTGAGTCAGTTTCTTCTGTGTTCTTCTCTTTATCTGGTTTTGAAGTGATTGTTTGTTTTGTGATACTTTCTTGTAATTCTGTTTCAGAAACTTTTAATTGTTTACTTTGACTTTTTGATTTAGACTTCAATGTAAGTTTTTCATCCAATAAACTCTTTGTTCTTCGCCTCTCCTTGTGAACAACTTCTTCTGATTTTAAACTACTTTCTAAATTAGTTGAGTCTGTCTCACACTTATCTTCTGCGTAGCTTTCGCTTCTTCTTTGTACTGTGACACCATGTTGCTTGGAGCTAGAAGGATCTTTCTGTAATTTAGAATCACTTGATCTCCTGGATTTGTGTTCTGCCTTAGTTTTTTCAGATGATAAATGTCTCTCTTTTTTATTTTCTTTACGCACATTCTCATCTGTTTTTATAATATATTGAGAAACTGGTTTTCCATCTTTGCCCAACACTGATAATTTCCTTTCATTTCTATGTTTATTCTTTCGTTCAGCTTTGTCATCTGAAGAAAGTTTAGTTTGTTGATTTTGTTTCGGAATATTTTCCTCTACTTTTAAGCCTTTCTCAGAGTGAAGTTCAGTCTCATCACCCATTTTATGTACACTGTCACCCTTGTATTTGTGTTTTGTAGATAGTTTTTCTTCTGATGGAGTTTTTTCTTTTTCAGCCTTCTCTTTAGATTTTATCTCTTTCTTAGGTAGATTTTTCAAATGTGGAATTTCAGAATCATCTTTCTTTAGATATTTTTCATTTTTAAGTGAGCTTTTCTGTTTCTGGGTTTCTTCTGTTCCACTCTCAGAGCGTTCCACTTGCCTTTTTCCATCTCTGGTGTCAGTTTCTTCTGGTGCCCCTTCCGTTACAACAGGGGTAGATGTCCGCCTTTTATGTTCTCTTTCTACTTTGGATTCAATTTTGTTTTCATCAGTTGAATGTAAAGATTCTGAAAGTCTCCGGGTAGGTTTACTTGGCTCGCATTTTGCGTGGGCATGTTTCAACTCCTTTGAAGATCCCTTTTCCTTTTCACAATGCTATACAAAAGCAAAAGTTAAAATATGAGAAACACACACACAAAAAATCAACCTTTATATTCTAACTGAATATTTGAAGACAGTGAATATGTGGAGTATTGGCACTTATGAAGCGCTTCACTTGGTCCTTGGAGGGCAGTCTATGTTCACCTCTTTTATACACAGGGAAGCTGAAGCTCAGGGGCTGTAAGTAGCTGTGCTAGGAAGTCTAGTGATCTCGTTCTGAGCTTACTATTCCTCCCACTATAACATAGGCAGATTCACATATTAAGATTCTTTTCAGAGTAATCCTGAGGCTTATTCATGTAGTTAAGAAGCTTCTTTCAAATCTAAACTGTGCCATAACAAATAATCACTAAATTATTGGGTTTTCCAGGAAATATTAAGATATGTTAGCTACAGAATTATAAACATGGATGTTTTGAGCAAGGATTCAAATCTAGTGAAAGCCAAGTTTGTCCCAAGAAAAATCATCAAAATGGAAAGAGATGTATTTTTACGTGGTCAAATTCTAAATATAATCTAGGTATGGGAAGGAAAAGAGAAGTAGTTATTATCTAGATGAAATGAGCTGGGCATTAGGGACTCACACTTGTAATCCCAGTTATTTGGGAGACTGAGATTTGAGGATTACAAAATCAAAACTAGCCCAGGCAGGACAATCTGTGAGACTCATACGCAATTTGCCATCAAAAAGCCAGAAGTGAAACTGTAGCTGAAGTGAGAATACTAGCTTTGAGTGAAAAAGCTCAGGGACACTGAGTTCAAGCTCTAGTATTCTGCCCATAGTATCTCTCTGTGCTTACCCTGCAGCAAACACAACTAACCAAAAGGAAACATCGAGAAATTCAGGCTATAACAGAACGGGAGTGGGTTTTTATTTAATCTGGAGGTCAAATATTATAGTCTTAAGTTTTACTGCAAAGGACTACATATTTGACCAAAGAACATTTGAGATAGGGTTTTACTAAGACATACCTCACTTGTTTTGAGAGTCTCCTTGGAATCTTCTTCAGACTGTTGTTTCTTTTTGGAATTCTCGTCAATGTTCCTAAACAGGAGAAACAAAAGTCAAATATGAACTTTCAATCTAATGTAAGAACTTCTTATGAAGGCTGAAAAGAAAAAAAAAAAAAGCTTTCCTTTACTATGAATACTTCTTAAGTGAATACTTTTTAAATTTCAATAGAAGTAACATCCTCAATCAGGGAGAACACAGTTCAAATGTGGCATAAACTGACCTTGATGATAAAGGAAAATTTATGGAAACAATTTTCTTATTTGTTGAAGGTGAATAGTATGGATCATATTTGGGAAGTTTTATCATCTGTTAAGTAAGGAGACCTTTTATATTCAGTTTAATAAATTTATGAGGTAATAACTCTTACCAAATTCTACAGATTATCAACTCTCTTATTCCGAAGTCTAGAATTAAGTTACAAAATTGTAACTTGATGTAACATCAGAACTGTAGGCCATGTCCAAATGACTTCATATTTTCAAGACTCCCTTTGGTTTCTAATTCTTATATTATTAACAAGACTGTGAGTTAGGGGACGAAGCACGGGATATTGGTAAAAATACCTATGTGAAAAGGCTAGAGAACAGATGCAATCATTATCCTAGAATAGAAATTCTTTTAGCATACTTCTAGAGGATCCATAAATTCTATGAAACTCTAGGGATAACTGTGTATTTATACATGTAAACTTTATCTGGGGAGAAGTGCTAAAACATCTACCAGATAACAAAAGTAATGAAGACATACTATTTTGAAATTATATATGTATATATGTTCATGTTTAAATATGCAATATAAATATAATAAAAATGAAATTTTAAGATCTTTAAAAAGTATACAGTAACACACACATACAGGGCATGACTTTTTACTGCTATTTTCAATGTATCTCCTCTAAAAGCATGCCAACAGAGTATAACAATTGGAACATGGCCTGTTAAAACATGTACCGTGAATCTTTTTTTCTTCTTTTGCTTAATGCTACTTTTTTCTCTAAAACCTTCCGTTCTTTAAGGACTTCTTTAATTCCTGGGGCTTTAGGTTCCAAACTCTTTGTTGACGCTTCTTCTAAGTCCATGCTACTTTTGCCTAGGAAATAAAGCCATTAACAAACTGTATTTCTGAAGAGAGTCCTATTTAATTTTCATTAAGGTCTTATACTCAGTATATAAAAATGCAAAATGGCATTCAATGGCTCTTAAGTTGTGCTAGAATCAACATAAAACAACTGAATTGCGTTTTATGCAATACACCAAGGAAATGAGGACAAACAGGGATCATGGGGTGAAACTGTGGTACAGCATATGATTATCATGCATGAAGTCCTGGGTTTGGTACCCAGTGCCACAAAAGCAAACAAACAACCACACCTATAAGCCTTCCCAAACTAGCATAAAGCATATGCTAATTCCATTAATATCACTATTACTTGTGTTAACAATCATGTCCCAGTGATAATTCATTCTACCATTACTGGAAAATAAATTTTTAGCTCATCAGTGGCATACCTTGTGACCTGATAGAATGCTTAACAGATATAGCAATAAAAAGAAAAATATCAGATTAAGAAGGAAATCTTCCACACTTGAGAATAGATAATTTTATAAGTAGTGTAAGAACAATGTGAAATTAACCTATTATTACAGTTCAATATAATAAAATTATCTGCTATACCTTGATTCTTGGCTTTGGAAGACTTTGTCTTTTCTGCTTTCTGTTTTCGTTTTTCTTCAAGTTTCTCTCTATTAATTTGCCTTCGTAAGAGCCTCTCTTCTTTTTCTTTAGCCTAAACCCATAAAATACCCTGATAGATTATTATGCAATAGCAAAAGCACTTTGAAAGAAAATCTCTAAGACGTTTTAGGCCTGGGGTATAGGGTTCAATGGTAAGAGTTTTTCTATCATGTGTGAGCTCCTAGGCTCAATCCTAAGGACCATACATGTTTTAGTCTGTTCTTCAGTTGTTCATACAAATTATGGGGATCTATGAGACATACATACTTTGTAAACATACATACTTATGTGTATGCTTTAATTCAGAAGCTATCAAAAGAACAAGAGGCAGACATGAAAATTTTCCATTGTTTTAAGAAAGCCATTTGTTTAAAGAATTAGAAAGGTACAATTGTGAGAGATAGTAGTTAAAAATATTAAAAAGAAAGCTACGAAAGTATGAAGCATCACATGTATATAGGTAGGTCTCCATGAATTTTCAATTGTTCTTACAGAAACTGAAATACAAATTCAAGTAGCAGGCTAGTTCTACAACTTGGTGGGATCCAGACTTTAGACTTTAATTTTTTGTTTTGTTGTTAGTCATGGGGCTTGAACTCTGGGCCTGGGCGCTGTCCCTGAGTGCTTCAGCTCAAGGCAAGCACTCTACCACTTGAGCCACAGCACCACTTCTGGATTTTTGGCGGTTTACTGGAGTTAAGGGTCTCATGGACTTTTCTACCCAGGCAGGCTTTGAACCATGATCTTCAGATCTCAGCCTTCTGAGTAGCTAGGATTAAGGTATGAGGCACTGATGCCCGGCTGTTCTCATTTTTTAAACCAGTGAAAACTTGTATTCGTATTTCATATTTAATGTTTCACAAATTGAAATCTACTGTTTAGATAGCATGGGATAAAAATTTTCTTTAAAAACATTCGTAATTCAATGTCACATTTTGTAATTCAAAGCCTTTTCAAATCCAAGAAATAGTGGGTTGCATTTCACTATAAATGCGATATTAATGGCTGCATAATGCATATCTTTACATGACTTGATCCACACTGATCCAAACATTTTCGTACCACTTACTACTCACTTGTATCAGTAACAAGAATATAAATACCTCTGTCACACATTTCTACTCTAGCTGGTTAAATGATAAGGCTTCTGAAGGTAAAACAAATATGTCTACTTATACACAGAATATGTGAATTTGTCAACCTAATGCAGTAGACAAAAACAATATGAGATCGAACAGGACTTACAATAGACTGTCGCCGCTGTTCTACAGTGAGTTCGTCATCAGAATCACTATAGTACTTTGAATAAAGATATGGTTTGTGAACATAAGCTTGCCGCACGCTTTTTGGTTTTCCTTCATTAGAATCACTAGTTTGAGCTTTTGTTTTATTCTGTTTGTTCTTCTCTTCATCTGGAAAACAGTAAGTAGAAGTTTGCTTCTGTGATTTCTGTATAGTAGGCAGTACAAGCAGCAAAAGTAGTATCAATGTGCATACGGAAATTTAATTTTAACCTTGCTCATCGTAACTGTAACCCCTCTGTACAGTATTTTTACAATAAAAATGTATAAAACTTAACATTTTAAAAGCTAAAATTCTTATCTTTATCAGTATTAGTAGCTTGAATAAGGTGCTTGTGCTTTTATAGGCTAATCTGAGAAACAAAGTAAATAATTTCATTAGTTACAGCTAGACCTTTGCCTTATTTGCATATGATCTAGATGTAATGGGAAGTATCCAGTCAGAGGTTAATTGGTGGTTTCTGATGAGCTGATGGCTTTACTGATTATACCATTTTTGGTTTGCTTCTGCAGGAACCTAAGAGTTCAGGTACTGAAGCCTTTTCAAACTAATGCTTCTTCACCCAATTATATGTTCTTTTGACAACGAGTTCACTGCTGTTTGTCAATGGACTTGAGAGGAATACTTACTTCATCACTGTTAGGTTGAACAAATTTATTTGAACCTGTTCTTCCTGTGTACACTGAACTCTATATTAGGAAGATGATTTGTTTCCCTTTAACACAGGAGGAAGGAAAAAGATAAAACTTGTTTTTCATGTCCTACCACTTACCACTCTGCAGCTTCTTTTATTTTTTCCTGGATACAAACAAAAGAATGAAAGATGGGCGAGACTGAAGAACAACTGTGGTATCAGAAGGTCCCATGTTTTCTCCCTCTGATTTTCTATGTGTTCTATCCAAAGCTACAAGCAAATTTTTAAGATGCTCTTGGATAGAAAATGGCAGATAATCTTTGGTTAATTTTAAAGACAGAATTTGACCATGGGGTAAGGAGCAACATGAGGTACAGGTTAGAAACGCAAGTTAAGAGTTCTGTGCTGACATTCATGAGCCATGTGACTTCACACTGGCAAATCTTACTGTACCGTTTTCTCACCTGTTCCTTTATTTCCAGGACTGTGATAAGGACTACAGGTCTTATATAGACCCATCTTTGAAACCCAAAGTACTCTGTCAGAATTAGGTGTTTAATACTCAAGTTGAATTCAGCTTGACCAGAGGGTTCTAACTTTTGCCCTCGGCTTCTGGGAGGTCTTTTCTAAGCCTTACAAGCGATGTTCCTGACTGGAGGACTTCTGTCTGCCTGGTAAGATCTTGAGTAGAATCAAGAAAGTAATTTAGGGTGAGTGCTTTAGGTTTTAAAAGTATCAAGCTGACTTTGGAGGGGCAGAGGCAAGATTAGACACAGAGACAGTCTACTACAATTCTTCAGACCCAAGAAGTTGGGGACCAAAGTTCCAGGGAACTCTAGATGACAACACTCTGGGTATATTATCAGGTATGGATGCCAAGGAAGTAAGGCTGCCCGCACCTAAGGAAGACGAATGGAAGCTCCTTGTTTGAACTTTCCTGGATTTTGCCCTATTATCTGTTCTCTTACCTAATTTTTATCTGTCTCTCAGCTGTAATAAATCATACCCAAGTGTATATCAGAGTTTGATGGGTTCTGTGAGTACTTCCAGTGGTTACTGAATCTAAGGCAGGTTTGGGATCCTGAATTTGCAACTGATGCCAGACTTGAGGGTGGTTTTGTAAATAGTGCTTTTCTCTAAATGTCACAGACACAAAAATGCCATTTTCATATTAATTACCTTGCCTCAATCCTGTAATAAATCCCAGAGGATGGAGTCAAGAAATGGGATAACCACAGCTTGCTGAGGGTTAGTAACTCACCAAGGTTGCTCAGACAGACAATACTGGAGCTAGGACAGAAAGAAATCTTCCAAATAAAGTCTCAATCTCTATTATGCTACCTTATGCCTCAGGAAATATCCATTAGAATATACAAATAAAGGTAAACAGAGGCCTTGTTAAGTAAAATGCTTTACCATCAGATGCAATCTCTCCTTCTTCCATGCTATCAGACATTATAACTTCCTCCTCAGTGTCTTCTTCAAAAGATGAAAGGTCACTGGTATGAACAGAACTAACTGTAATGTCTGTAAGTCCATCCACATCAGAATCTATCAAAGAGCAATCTTCAAGGAGAAAATAAAACACCTGTTATAAGAATATATTCAAAGCCCAGTTCCTAAATTATACTGAAATTTATGCTTTAAATATATATTGGGTGGCTCATGCCTGTAATCTTAGATACGCAGGAGGCTGAGATCTGAGGATTGCAATTCAAAGCCAGCCCAGGCACGAAAGTCTGTGAGACTCTTATCTCCAATAAACTACCAGAAAACCGGAAGTGGTGCTGTGGCTCAAGTGGTAGAGCGCTTGCCTTGAGCTGAAGAGCTGAGGGACAGCGCCCAAGCCCAGAGTTCAAGCCCCATGACTGACAAGAAAAATAAAAAAGAAATTAAACTATTAAACAAGGTATATATAAATGTATATAAATGACACACATAAAACCAAATTTCCTGTAACTATTTCTTACCTAATAATGTAAAGATTAGGAATACACTGAGGTTGCTTGGAATATGTGAACAAGGTGTAAGAAGAATTATGAAGTCTATACTTTCTTAACTTTTTCTGTGAGTAGACATATCCTTATAGAAAAGACATTACATAGTTGTTGCCGCTTTTTCCAGGGGAGGTTTCACCTTGGCAATATTGGGGTTTTGAATTCAGACTTCAGATAAAATCCTGTGCTTTTGACGGGGCCAGCCTTGAACTTCAATTCTCTTAACTTGGAGTATACAGGCATGCACCATTATGTCTAGCATATTCTCTGAGCTAATTCTTCCCCTACCCCAGGCTATACCTGAATTCATTCCTTTAAGTTATATTTCCCACAGAGCTGGGATTATAGATGTGACCCCTCTGTGCCCAGTTTATTTATATTTATTATTTCCATTTCTTTTTATTTTTATTTGTTGGTTGTAGGGCTTGAATTCTGGGCACTGTCCCTTAGCTCTTTAGCTCAAGGCTAGCACTCTACCACTTGAGCCACAGCACTACTTTTGGTTTTCTGGTGGTTCATTGGAGATAAGAGTCTCATAGACTTTTGTGCCTGGCTGGCTCTGAACCAGGATCTTCAGATCTCAGCCTCCTTAGTAGCTAGGATTACAGCTGTGAGCCACTAGGGCCCAGCAATTTATTACTTCTATTTCTTTAAAAATAAAAGTTTTCAGAGTTTTGAGATAAAATTATCTACTGAATAGTTAAAATTTGAAGCCAAACTTGTTACTTCCCCTCTGTTCCACTTTATGCTCTTTACATTGTTGTAGTTTTGGAAGTTTTTAAATATACCTTCTTTTGTTCCTTCAACAGTTTTAGCTTTACTAGTATTCTTTTCTGAAGGAGGTTTTGAACTCTCTACTTCTTTGTCCTTTGCTTGTTTCTCATCTTTTACTTTTTGTATATCTTCATTCCTTTTGGAATGATCAAATTTCTTTTCAAACTTTTCTTTCTTGTCTTTCTTTCTTTCTCCCTTTTCATTGCTGTCTGTTTTTTTTTCAGTTTTGTCTGTGGATTTGTTCTTTTGGTCACTGATTTCCTGTTGAACATCCTTGTTTAGCAGAATTAAGCCATTATTCTCTTTTGTGTGATTTTTAACTTCTTCAGCTTGGCAGGGAGGATCACTAAGTTCTTCAGACTTTAGGGCAGTTTCTAGGGTTTCCCCTCCAGAGTCAGGTACTGCCTTTTCTTGATCAGCCATGTCCTCTGACATCCTCTCTTTGTCAGCGCTAAGGTCAGTGCTTGGCTGAACGGAGAGTTTCTTTGATACTCTCTCACTGTTCTTAGCATTGGACGTTTCTGTCGAGGCCCGGGCAGCACTGGCTTCCTGGTTAAGAGAAGTTATGGTTTCCAAGATCGACATGGCATCATTGGCGACATTGGCACTGGACCCAGGAGCAGGGGCACCTTAAGAAGAAAAGATAAATTTTGAAAACATCGATACAGAAGCTAACCACCTGTGCTCAATCAATGCCATGCTCATCTTGCTGTAAAATGCATGTGTGTGCAGACCATTTATGTGCTTACAGATTTCAGGTGCCAGTGCTAGATTCGCATTCAGACCTCTCTACTGCCCAGCACACACAGTGTCTTTGGAAGGGCACTGGCAAATCTGAGAATAGTTTAGTTCCCAGAGAAGAATGTCTTCTGTAATTACCCTAGCGATTCCACTGTAACACACACACTCACACACACATACACCCTGCTACTAAAATGCTCATTATTTTATGCTATACTGAAAAAAAAAAGCCAGTTGAGGAATCTGGGTATTATTTAAGGTAATTACGGCCTCAGTAGAGTAGGCAAATAGAAAATGCTTTAAAGAACCAAATATAACTTCATACTGGGTTCAAGATGAAAAGTAACGGAACTGACAACGAGTAAAAGCAAAGCACCTTGTGTAGTGACAGAAGAGTCTGGTTTCTCATCATCCGGGACCGTGCTGCTGCTTGCTTCCTCTTTGTGATTTAGTGTGGCCAAAAACTCATGCACAGCTTTCTCTACCTGAGGTCTGAATGTGTGGTTGATCTTTGGATCCACAACCTGAGAAATAATTCGATCGATACCAGATTCCAGCATTCCTGATCTGAAATATGGGATATTTTACAGAAAAAGAAAGAAATATTTTAAATAACTACATTAATGACTAAAGGCAAAATAAAAATATATTGGTCATATATATTCTTCTTTAAATGGCCCCAATCCATTCACCTGGATGTAGAAAGTGTAGGCAATGGAAAATAAGTTTCATGCTAGGTGGTACTTTGGTATAGTATACTATATTAAAGTTTGTAAATATCCAATCATTGTGTTACTGGTCAAAAAATAAAAACACCCAACAAAATAAGACAAGAACACTTTTAGACCTGAACTGGAATGTAGCTCAGGGGCATACGCGAGCCCTGGGTTCAATTACTGTAAACAAAATAAAACAAAAGAAGAACAGAACCAAACAAAAAAGAGCAAGCAACAGTACTGCAGACCAGAAAAATGAGCAATACTTTTCTTACCACCCTGACAATAGCAAGCAGGGATTGAGTTCTAGATCTAAAATAAATCCAGGGACTCTTCAAATAACTACCCCTACCCTGCTACAATTCAGGCGTTTGAACTCTGCCTTCTTCTTGGTAGGGAGGAGTTGTACCATTTGAGCTATACCTTCAGCTCCAACACAGTTGTTTTTAGAAAACAGAAACATGTCTTTTATAATAGGCTCTGCAGGAAAAGTGAAGAACATATACAAAGTATAATTTAATCAACTCTTTGAAAACTAAGGAGAACAAAACACAACTCAAGACTTCTGGCTTTATTTTTATTATCTTTCTGCTATAAAAGTGGATGACTTATTCGTTCAACCACTGTGTTATGAGTGTCTTCTCCGTAACAGCCGCCACCCTGACCACCCCCAGGCAGCTACAAAACAGACTTGGTCCCTGGTTCTGGTTTGGGAGGCAGATGCAAAGAACTAAAATACAAAATGCTAGACACAAGCATACACCATGTAGAAAGAAGAAACTGTAGAAAGAAACTACCCAATATGTCCAAGATAACTTGGGAACGCTCCACCAAAGACAAGGAATTTAGGCTGAGTCTTAATTTTTGAGTAAAAAGGGTAGAAAGGTTCTCTAGGTTGAAGCAATATTATGTGCAGCAAGCAGAAGAGTGACAAGGATAATATAAAAAAAAAGCTGTAAAAAGTATCTGAACAAAATAAGAGAACAGAATGGTGTTGTGAGAGGGGAGAGGCAGTCTTTTCCAGCTCTGAGGATTGAGTCTCCGTCTACAGAATGGGCAAGATGTCTGGCCTCACAGCTGACAAGTGCTATGCATGCATGCAGCTCTGTCTAGAGTGAAGGATAGATTAGCTTGTTCATTTCCTGCGGCTTCTTGGCAACCTTGTGACCCTATTTATGTGGGCCGTAGAGAGAAACGGGCCAATGAGGCATAAAGTAGGTTACCTGCTCTAAGATTAAAAAAGAAAAAAAAAGGTGATCCTGTAAACAGTGCCTCTAAGATGTAGCAAGTAGAGAAGTAATACAGAAGAGGAATTATACAACAGTTCTGATTTAAGGCTTAAGTATAAAGGTATATATAAAATAAAAACAATCCTTGTACTCTGTAATTGCATTTTCTTCTCTGCCTGTCTTGCTTTTGTTTGCCAATAAATAAATAAAATACTAGAGGGAGGGGATGGTTGGGGGAAAACAAAGGAGGAGGCAACAATGCTCGATAGTAACTGTAACTCCTCTGTACAGTATTTTTACAATAAAAAAGATACAAAAATAAAATACTATTACTTTTAGTTTTCCTCATATGAGAGTCAATGCTGATATTATACAAAAGTAGAATCCAGCTGGGTGCTGGTGGCTCGTCCCTGTTTTACAAGCTACTCAGGAGCCTTAGATCAGAGTATTGAGGTTTGGAGCCAGCCAGTACCTAAGTCCATGAGACTCTATCTCCAACACAGACAAAAGCTGGTAGGAGACATGACTCAAGAGAGTCAAGCAAACCAGTCCCAGGAGAGTAAAAGACATTAAGCTTAATCTCTGGAGCAAGGGCAGGGAGCTGAGATCACACTGATTTATTTCAGTGGGCTCACTGCCTTGCAGGCATGGCGTGGCCATCACTACTTCTCCACAGTGGGGAGAAGCCGCAGCTCTGGATTCAAGGGCAAAGCTGAAATCCTGGCAACTGGCATTTTACTCGTTAAAGTTGCCTCCTTGTCTTCTTTTTAAATTCTGTTAAGATCATTATTCAAAGTTATCTAGTATTTTCAGATTCTGTTTTATACACGAATGCCTAAACAAAATAAATACTTCTATCCTACTGAGTTAGGAGATTAGCAGAACCATCTGAAATTACCAGTGTTAGATAGCAACTGCAGATGGCAACCTAACAGTCAACAGAATATGTATGACTGCATATGAAAAACGGTTAGAAATTACATATTTACATGGGCTGGTTGGCCCTACACCATCACTTTGCATATATCTAGGTAAGCTTTTTCTTTAAGGAAGTTTTCTCTTTGCTGTGGATTTTTGTGGCAAGGTCTTTGCTAGGCAAAGCATTAAATGAAAGCGTTGTATAATCAGTATGATCCTGTATAAATGTGTGTGTATGAGTGTGTGCATACATGCACAACATCAGTAATGCTCCAGTTCCTATGCTGTTTGGGTAACTTTTCCTGACTGCCTTTGTGGAAATGAGTAACCATCTCAGCCGGACATCCAACAGACACCTTCTAGCCTCTTCTTCTGGAAACAGCTTTTACTTTTCTCTAACGGCTGTTATTATGCAGTCCTCTAATGGTGTCTTTTGATCTTACCAAGAGTCTTTCACAGGTCCCTCAGCCTTTAAAATGCAGACAACACGGCTACTGTAAAGTTCCCTCTCCTTTTATTTACAAGGAGACACAGTCCAAGCCCCCAGGTTCCTGGATTCTAGTATTACATGAGGATAAATGGGTCTTTTGAGGTGTGAATTTTTATTTCTGGGTCTTCCTGCAGTTTGGAATATCACACTACATTGGCTTTTGATTCCTATGTGACAAGAGGGAAATTAAGAGAGGGCAGGTATAAAATGGACTGTCAGTTTAAAAGTTACATTTCATTTTCAAAAATGTGCTTAAATATAAATATTTGTCAAAGCAGGAAGACTAGGTATTCTTTAAATAACATATCTGTTTGGGAGGTGGAGGCTGGGATAGATCTTTTTGTCGTGGCAAATATGTTATATTCCAAAAACAAGTACAAGACTGTAAATCAAAAATACTTTTTGGAATAAATCTGTTTTTTTCCCCAGGATTTTTAAACATTTCAGCTCTTACTCTTTTCTCCTATGTTCACACAAAATGACTCACAGATCTAAACAAACCCTTTCCCCCCTCTGTGTTACTACATAGAAGACTTAAAAATCAGTAAAATGCAAAAGTCAAAAGGGAGCAGCTCTATTTGAGGCTGGTCTCAGATCAGGGGAGAAGTTTTAATTTCAGTGATTTTTTAATAGTGTCTTTATTTGTAAAATAAGAACAATTAAGTGTATTATCTCAGTTTTTTTTTTTTAGCATGTTATTTCTTTTAGATATTTCTATAGGGTTTCAAATGTTTGGTCTTTTCAAATCTGCAAGGAGAAATGTGATTAGGCTGTACTACAAAATTATACTGCATCAGATGGTTAGCTGCATTGAAGCTGATAAAACTACCAGACCAGGAGGTAAATAAATTTCTCTTTTGTGTGAAAATTCTGCTTTCACACAAAATAAGACTTTTGAAAGCCTGCCTAGGAACCCTTACTCCGTAACTTACTTGAGGACTTGCTGTCGAATATTATTTCTGAGCTGGTTCTTATTGAGATGGGGACTCCAGGTATGAGTTGCCAAGTGGTTTGCAACGAAGTTGTCCACACGCTGCCTCAGATTCTGATAGGCCGGCTAGGAAGAAGAAAACAAACATAAATGCCAAAGAGCCTTAAAGTGATACAATACCAACACCTGTTGGGAATGTGACTATCTTTAACAATCTTAAAATCTCTTATATTAGTGTGTCAATAAAGTTCCACAGCATACAACAATCTCATTCAAATACTGCCAATTTTGTCAAAGAGAAGAGAACGCAGAAAGAAAAACCACTAGAAATAAAACACGAAATCCAGTTAGTTGTTTGGAAATGAAGAAAGGAGAGAAGTGGAGGAAGTAACTCATGGATGAAAAGGTGTTATTACAGCTGGATAATTCAGTTTCAAAGTTGTGCAATGTATTTGGGATGACACTGGCTCTCTTTGCAGATACAACTCATATAGGAAAAGAATGTGGATGAGAAGATGTAGGTAGGGTCAGAAGCATTTGTGGAACCCATACCTTGGTAGTCTTAGCTGGTTGGAGAAGAGAATACCAAGAGTAAAGAAATGAGGTTGGTGACATCAATTGGGCTCAGTGCTTCAAGGCTTATATTTCTGTATAAGAAGTCTGAAAACGGGGTCAAGAATGGAAACACACTTCAACAATGAGTGTAGTGATATGATAGCTAACTAGAGTAATGAAGTTTTGTGGGGTTGTCGAAATGCACAAAAAGGCACTAGGTCTTGTCCAGGAATGATTTCTATCCCCTTGCTCCCAAGGTGGCATTTGGCAGGGTGAGAAACATTTTCAGTTATCACAACCGAGGAAGTACTATTGGTATCCAGGAGTAGAAGACAGGGGACATTCTGTAGCGCACAGGACAGAGGACAGTCCCCAGGGCAAGAACTACCCATTCTGAATGTCAGTGTTATAGAGGCAGAGAGAGGAGACACACGGTACATCATTTTCACTTAAAAGGACATTGCTAGAAGGAAAGTATGAACACTCAGAAATGCACTCAGTACCTATAAGTTACTCTTCATTTCTTCACCTTCCCCACGTTCTGCCATTTGCTCCACTTCCCTTTCAGAGTTTATGGTCTAGCAGTAAGTTCTCACGCACCATCCTCCTTTCTGCTTGTCCATCTAGCAAACTTCTCACCTTCAGAACTCAGGCTAACCTGTGGAGTCATTATGACTTATTCGTGTGGCTCTTCCTCCACGTCCCTACTGGCTTCCAGATACACCACGTTCCAGGAATTCCTGCTCTGCTTTGTATTTTGGAGAAGGGGAGATATGTGTCTCCCAATGAAGTGTATGCCTGGTTCTCTCTCATAATTTTTGTTTTCACACAGAACATCATACTGCTTGACAGATAAGCAACTGAAACATTGTTCTGAGAAGACTAGGTAACTATCTCCAACACAGGGTGATAAAGGTTTTATTCCTAGGAGATAAATGTATCTGTTTTCCAGGCTTTTGCTCAAGTGTAGCTTCTACACAGTTGTTTCTCATGCTCCTCTCCAGGTATTCAAAATCAATGTGATTTCTTTCTTTCCAGTGAAAGCAAAAAACAGGTCTTCATTCACATATTTCCCAAATGTAACCAACACTGATTAGACTTAAAAATTACAATGCATTTAGCATTCTCAGTTCCCCTTAAGATGTTCAAATCTGAACTACCTATTGGTAATTTTTCTTGAGTCCAAGTTTTCCTTATATTAGCAAATTCTGTCAGCATCAGCGTCAGAATACATCTAGAACCTGACTGCTTCTGACATTTTTGACTACCAGCACGTCCATGGCATCTTACCTCTTGTCTAGACTACAGTTGCTGATGCTGTCTCTGCCTTTGCCTGCCTCAATTTTATTTTCCAATAGAGTATAGTACACTTTCTAAAATCAGGGTAACTATAAAATTTGCTACCCAAAGTATATCAAGAATGAGCATAAAAGAGAACATTATGAATAATTATCTACGGCCAACTCATCTAAAATACAAGTCAGGTGGGTTTTTCACTAAAACCCTGCCTATGGTCTCATAGTTAGCGTACACCTAACAAGCAAAACAACTAGTGTAGCACCGGAAGCTTGCTAGACTGTGAATGGAAGGAAAAGCACGCCCAGCTCTCAGCTCTCAGGGGGCTCTGCTTCAGGTCTTATGCACTCACTCCCAAGGTTTGCAACTTGGATTGCAGCCACTTTGTTAGTTCCTTTAGGGACAGCTCAACTATCACCATACTCAAAACAAAGAGAACACCTCTTCACTCCTGTCTTGCCTTTTCCCACAGACACTCCACATGTTATTTAGTAGCTATTCTCTGCTAGAATGTAAGTGCTATAACATCAAGAGGACTGCTGGTTTACAGTTGTGTCACTGGTGCCTAAAACAAGTTGTTCAGTGACCGTTTACTGGAGTTGCATGAATAAAGTGATCAGGAGCCTTTCATAACTGAAAAATTGTGTCAAAACAACAACTACTACTACAACAACAGAAAACCCCACTAGGCTTCCTTCAGATATCTGGGAACTGGTAGAACACAATGTGAGAGGCTTAGAGTGGCTGCATCTAGCTTAGATGACAGTTGACCTATGTGCCACAGACAGGTCACCATTTTGGGGAAAGGCTTTGATGACCCCTGAGCTGTGGACAGGAGATGGGAGATTTATCCCCATCTGGGGAAGCTGACTTTGGTACTTCTCATGGTTTAGACACATTCTGATGGACAGATTTGCTCTGATACAGATTTGCATCTGTATCAAATGTCTCAAGTCTGAAAAATGTATGTACTAATATAATCCAGTTAGTTCTATAACCTAGTATGCTACAGGTATTTGTTTTTATTTTTGGGATTTCCAAGCTCTTGTGTCTTTATTCAAATGAAAAAAGGGGTTATGAAATAAAAATCAAAGCTAGGCATAGGCATTACTGGCTCATACCTGTAAATGTTATCTACTAGAAAGCTGAGATTAATTTAAGATATTAATTTAATATATTATTTAGTTGCTTTCTTTTGGGGCAGGGAGGGGGGGGGACGCTGAGGAACACTGAAGTAAGCCCAAGTAAGACAGTCTGTGAGATTCTTCAATTTACCATCAGAATGCCAGATGTGGAACTGTGGCACAAGTGGTAGAGTGTTAGCCTTGAATACAAAAAGGTCAGTGACAGCATCCAGGCCTGGAATTCAAGCCCAAGGACCATCACTCCCCCCTCCCCCCCTGTAAATAATATCTTAAATTAAAACCAACATAATAACTAGCTAAGGGAGAAGAAAAGAGGAGAGGAAAAAGTAAAGGTGACATTGGCTAGTTGATTGTGGAAGCTAATGGACAATAGTACCCAGGAGGGCAACTTCTAGTTCTGCTCTTTCCTAGCTTCAAATACTAAAACAGAAAAGTGTTTCTAGGTGAAATTGCCTAGAACTGAGCATTTTCAACTATTTGAGCAGCATTTTGATTATACATATACATTCTTCTTGGGAGAAGGACCAAGGGCTTCCTCTAGACTGTGCAAGAATCTTAGAAACAACTATGCTTCTCTACTTCATTTGTCTGCTCCCCCCGCAAACCTGCAAAGGCTTCAGAGGCTCTAGAAGGGATTTTGCAGACACAAAGTAATATTTAATTGAGATGTAAATGAATACAAGATTGAGACAGGTATTGTAGCTCTCTTCCAATCAGTACATTAAAAATTCAAGTCGAGGGGCTGGGAAGGTGGCTCAGTGGTAGAGCGCTTGCCTTGCATGCCTGAGGCCCTGGGTTCGATTCCTCAGCCCACATAAGCAAAAAGAAAAAAGCCAGAAGTGGCACTGTGGCTCAAGTGGTAGAGCGTTTGCCTTGAGCTGAAGAGCTGAGGGACAGCACCCAGGCCCAGAGTTTAGGCCCCACGACCAGACATCCCCCCCACCCCGCAAAAAAAAAAAAAATCCAAGTTGAATATACAGTGTGACATCTTGCAGGTTTGCAGGTTTTGGAGAACAGCGAAGTGCAATCTCTACTTGTTAGATACAACTAAACAGTGTTTTGTGGGTAAATTTACTTAGCTTTCTGTAATATTTTCACACAAAAGTAATTTTCAAAAGGCAACGTTACTTTAAAAAGATGGCTGTGCATATTCCCTAACCTAACAATGTAAAAAAAATTGTGCATAATGTCTCAAATTATTCTAGACTTCTGTGGTACAAAACCTTCACTATCTTGGAAAAGCACCTTTTTACACTGTGGTCAGGGTACCAGAGTTCTCAGGGAGGAAGGTTACCTCAGATTTCAGTTGTTTCCAGAGGAGAGGACACACAGTTGCAGTTCACCTCAAAGCCTGTGAACGTTCTGCAGATTTTGGACCCTCCCCCTTTCTTAAAAAAAAAAAGCAGGGCCATTCAGACTAGCCAGTCTATAAAACAAAAACAAAAAACCACAACAATGCCGCAGTTCCATCAAAACTCCAATCTAAGGGATGAACCCAGAGAGAACCTCCTCAAGATTAAGGGGAAAAAAGGAAACAAACTAAAACCCTCAAAAACTTTTCAACACAATTTTCACTCTATCTGTTTCCAGACTGGCTGGTCTTTCTTTTGAACCTTCCCGGTGTCCTTTGTTCCTACATTCTTGACCAAAACGACGACATTGACAGGCTCCTGCTAATCATGTCCGTTCCCCTTGCTGGCCCCTGACTCTTTGGGAGGTGGGGAGGGCAGGGAACTTTTTTTTTTTCTTCTTGTTGCTCACTTTTCCTTCTCCCCGTTATTCTCCAGAACTCAGCTCTTCTTTCCTGACACAGTACCTGCTGTCATCTCCCCTCAATGGACGGCTCTGTTTCTGATCCTCTCTTTCCATCTTCTCACCCTAGAAAAATGACGTCGCTTGGCTACTTAAAGTCCACGGTGTCCGAATCCACCTCTTCACTGCCCACCATTGCACCCGCCCCCGCCCCCAGATCTCAAGGTACAGCACACATACTTGAAAACAACTCGGTTCGATGACTCCCTGAATGCTTTCCCCGACCAAAGACCACCCCCCCCCAAAAAAAAAGAGAGACTAACACATGAAAACCACGACTCCAACTCTGCGGATTTCAAGAGGCAGAAAAAGAAGCACACACACACACACTCACATGCACTCACACACACACGCGCGCACACACACACGCGCGCACATACATGCACTCACACACACACGCTCACACACATGCACATTCACACACACACGCGCACACACACTCACACGCACGCACACACACACGCGCGCACACACATGCGTGCAGACACACACACTCACACACACGCGCTCACCACCACCAAAAACAAACCGAAGCCAGCAACTCGATACAAAGTGAAGGGCGGGACGCGCTCCGCGGTAACAGGGGTGCACCGCTGGGCACTGGGCCGGTCGCCCTGAGCGACAAGGACAGTCCTGCTCACCAGACCGGGGCCGCGCCGGGCCCTGCCTCCCGGCTCGTCGTCGGGGCTCGGCCCGTCCCGAGTCGGTTAAACGAACGCGCAGGTCGGGCGGGATGGAGGAGCGCGCCG
>NW_012267224.1:2015105-2052019 GCF_000151885.1 Dipodomys ordii
CGGGGGAACGGGGCGGAGGCCGGCCCGGGGGCCCCGCTGGGATGGCAGGGCGGTAGCTGGCGTCGCCCCGGCTCCGTGCGGCCTGCGGTTGCGTTGCGGTCCTAACCGTCCCGCGTCTGCGCCCCCCGAGGGAGCCCCTGGGCGGGGTGGGGGTGGGGGCCCCTCCCTTTGCACCCCGGTCACCCTCCAGGGGTGCAGGGACGCCCCCCAGCCCCCCGGCTTCCTGTCGGGAAGGCCAGCAGGTTTGTGGTGGTCAGACCCTGGCTGTCGATTGGGGTGAAGGGCGCCCGGCCTCGAGCGTGCGTTCCCCGGGTGTCAGCTCCTGAGGGGTTTGGAGGCTGAGCTCCGAGGATCGCGGTTCCAAGCCAGCCCCCGGCAGGAACGTCCGTGAGACTCTGATCTCTAACCGGGAAGAAGCGGAGCCCTGGCTCCAAGGGGTAGAACGCTAGCCTTGAGCACAAAAGGCCCGGGGACCGTCCTCTCCCAAGAATCTGGAGCAGGGACTAAGAGTGCATCCTACTGTTACCCCACCGAAGCTCGGAGAGATGAGATGCACGTGGGATTTCACAGCCTTTGAGTTGCCTGACTTTGAACCGAGTCAGCTTGAAAATGCTTACTGGCTCTTCAGGAAGGCGATATGGGCTTTACAACGGGGCTGGAGGCCGAAAACACAAACACTAATACTATGTGAGAGAGAAACACCAGAGAAGTGTTCATAAATAGAATGTGCATTGTGCTCCACAGTGCAGCTTCATGAAATGATGATTGCAACTTTAAAAATGCATGTATCCTGGGCTGGGAATATGGCTTAGTGGTAGAGTGCTTGCCTAGCATGCATGAAGCCCGAGGTTCAGTTCCTCAGTACTACATACACAGAAAAAGCTAGAAGTGGTGCTGTGGCTCAAGTAGTAGCATGCTAGCCTTGAGCAAAAGAAACTCAGGGACAGTGCCCAGGTCCTGAGTTCAAGCCCCAGTACTGGCAAAAAAAAAATGCATGTATCAGACGACTCTTAATACTAGGATTGGGCATCAATGTGATTCCTACTTGGACTAGATTGAACTGTCAACTGTAACTTTGTTAATAACCAAATGCTGTTCCTACATAATGAAAGACTTGTAGGAAGGTCATTCTATTCCCAACCTCAAAAAATTGTAATTGACCATTTCTAAGCTGATTATTCAATCAGTCCTTCCTTCAGTTGTATGGACAGCAAAGAAGTGAAATTCATCTGAATTTAATAATTTTATTTTTGCGAATGGCATACAGGAAACACTAAATATCTTCCAAAATACATTAGGGTGAGAATGGGTTATAATTTAGTTAACAATTCACAACTGATTTTCTAAAAGTATGATTTACTGAGTAGCTCACAGTAAATCTGGAAGAAACAGCATAGTCTTTGGATCCAAGAGTTCAAGTTATACTGGCTAGGATCATACTGGATACAATGTAACTAGGACAATTTCAAAGCCTTTTAAACCATTCTGGATACATTGAGAAGTATCCAGATCAAAGCCTTCTCTATTCAAAGGTGTTTTTCCCCCCTAGTGAAGACAGATCCTGGATATGAATGTTGCAAATACTTGAGGGAAACAGTGAACACATTAAAATGGTTTGGAAAAAAAAACAACTGTTAGTCAACATTTGTCAGTGACCTCTTTGTGTTTTTTTTTTTATTCCAGTTGTTTGCAAAATTATGTAACTTTTGACAATAGGGAATGGAAGAAATGAAGTGTTCGCACACACAGAAAGTATTATCACATCTCTACTCCCCTGTACGTCGTGAGTTCAGAATATCCTGAGGGTCAGTCACTTTTTTTTTTTACTGAACATGATACACCTTAATGTTCCTCAAGTCTGAAACTAGTTTGTTGGTCCCTGCAATTTCCTCATTTTCCTATTGTCAAACATGTCCTCTACCCAGCCCCAACCTTTCAAGCCCTATTTCTGAGGGTGAACCCAGCAAAAGTGAAACATTGGTGACCTCTTAATCCTTGAGCAACTCACTTGATTGCTAAGTAGAGCTGTTTTCTTGGCCTTGTGTCCCCAGGGCATCTGGACTCTGTGGAATCCTTACTCCTGACTAGGCCTTTCACAAAGTTCACCTCATTTTGTCAGGCAATTGCATTGAATTCTCGAGTGCTTTCTTCCCCCAGCTCTTCATATGTTCCTCTCTCCTTGACCCACTCCAGCCCTTCCAAGTACCGGTTTAAAGGTGCTTATTTTGTTGAACTTTGACTTTGCCTTTCCAAGGAATTAGGCCATTTGAATTCTCCCTTGAGTCTACCCTATTTCAGTTAATACATTTGTGTACACTTGCATATCACCCAACCCATTTACTTATATGTTTATACACTAGTTTTGAGTTCCACACATGAGATGAAACATGCAACCTTCACCTCTCCAGGTTTGAGTTCATGTAAAAGAATGTTTTTTCAGATTCTTCTATTTGCAAATGATACAATATCATTCTAATGAGTGGGTAAATTCCATTGTGTGTGTATACCACATTTTCTTGATCCATTTGTCCATTGGGGGGCACCTGGTCCAATTCCATATCTTGGCTACGGTGAACAGTGTTGCAAAGAGCAGAACTCTGCTGGTGGCTTTACTATATCCTGGTTTATAATCTTTTGGATAAATGCTCAGGAGTAGAATTGTTGGGCCATAGGGCAGTTCTATGATTAATTTTTTGAGGAACCTCTTTATGCTTTCCAGAGTGGCTGAACAAGTTTACATTTCTACCAAAATTGTATGAGGGTCCATTTTTTCCCCAAATGCATGGCAACATCTGTTGTTTACATTCTTGATACTGGTCACTTTCACTGGAGTGAGGTAGAATCTTAGATTTGTTTTGATTTGCATTTTTTATGGCCAGAGATGTTGACCATTTCTTCACGTGTCAGTTTTTACTCCTACTGAGACATCTGTCTTTAGTTTATTAGCCCATTTGTTAATTGATTCATTGAGGGTTTATTTATTTATTTTTGGTCAGTCATGGAGCTTGAGCGCTGTCCCTGGGCTCTTCAGCTTAAGGTGAGTGCTCTACCATTGAGTTACAGTGCCACTTCCAGAGGGTTTAGTTTTTTACACTCTGTATATTCTGGATATTAGGTCATTATCTGATATGTAGCTGGCAAAAATTGTCTCTCATTCTGTTGGCTGTGACTTTTACTGTGCAGTTTGATACAATCCCATTTATCAAATCCTTCTTTGATTTGCTGTGCTTCTGCCTTTCCAAAGAAGCTGTTTTTCTATTTTGTTACAATAGGAAACATTCCAGCAAGGCAGAGATGTGGTTGAGAAGAGCATTATACAGTGCTAATGTCAAGAAATGGGTTTGGTTTTCCTCTGAAAGAACTGGAAAAACAGAAGTCACTTGCTCTTGAATCAGGATGTGGATAGAAGTGGAGGGGTTGGAGGAAGTGGATGGGGAGGTGGAGAGGGTAAGAACTGATTCTGAAATATTTGGCACAGACTGGAAGTCTATTCACTCCCGGCCAATATGGAAGTGCCTGAGAGGAAGATGCTGTGGAAATGGTGGCTCTGTGCACATGTGTTACCTTGAGGATTTGCTAAATTTAAGAACTGTCAAGAGTCTCAGCTTTTTGGAAAAAGGAAGATGAGCATAAGATAGACACAATCATGGACACACAGAGACCGGGACTGGGTTATAGAAGCCCCTGAGATACTAGGAACTTCAAAAGAGAGAACTCGTTGAAGGGGGAGAGAGGATTGTGTATATGTGTGTGTGTGTGTTTTGAAATGATAACGGGCGTTTACAAACTGCTTGTGGTGAAAGCACCCTCTTCACGTGGGCCTATTAATGTTTAAAGGGAAACAAAAAGAATAAAATCTTGGCATTTCTGCTTCCAAATTAACATTCAGTTTCTTTCAGCTATTCTCTTGTGTAGTCTACCCAGATTTGTGAAACATCTTGTAAGAAGAGTTAAATCTCCCAGAATCATAGGACAAAGATCAACCAGGTCATTGTCTGACCACACTGTAGATAGAGATTGCTTAACTATACTTACTTCTCACCTCTTGCCCCAGTGTTCCTCTATTTAAACCTAAACCTCAGGTCAATATCCTGAAGATGGAGTGAAATGCTCTCTGGTTATATCAATTAATCTTTTCCCCATTGCCCTGAAAACTACAAGCTTGTCTCCAGGAATGTATTTAGGAAGAGTAGAAATTGAAGGAAGTTCTTCCGAAATGCAGTCTGGGTCATATGGAAAGAAATTCGAGGGGGTTGACTAAGCAGCAATTGTGACCAAATAAGTAGCTACTTAAATAGAAACAGTGTTCTACATGTGAAAGAATCTTTTCAGAGGAAAGATGGGTGAGATAGTATCTGTACAAGAGAGGAATTCAAAGACAGAATTGGCTTGCCTGCAGAGAACCTGCATTTGCTATGAGC
Source organism: Dipodomys ordii (assembly GCF_000151885.1). Lineage (NCBI taxonomy): Eukaryota > Metazoa > Chordata > Mammalia > Rodentia > Heteromyidae > Dipodomys > Dipodomys ordii. The sequence continues at coordinate 2,019,527 of NW_012267224.1, forward strand.
AGCAGCCAGTGAGACCATCTAGTTGATTCCTGTTCTCTGATTACTAAGGACTTTTTCTGTTGCATGCCTATAGAAAGAGAAGGTGCTGGTAATTAAATGCAGGAAGCTATCTACTTGGTAGTTATAATTCCTCATAAGTGATTTTTTTTTGTGCGTAAGACTAAGATCTCAATTGTAAAACCAGCTGGGTAGGTTATTCAGATCTCTTCTTTTGTATTAATGATCATCTCTGACATTTTTAGACTGAAGCTTCAACCTCACACTGATCAAGAAATTGAAGTATTGTGTGGGGAAACTGGTTTGTTTGGCCATCTGGTCTACCTCAGGTAACATTCAATTGTACTGATGATATTTCCAATCAAACTGTACGCTGGTCACACATTTCATTGCCCCAAAGTAGAAAAGGAAATGTTTATTGACCATAGTGAATAGTCTGCAGCTGAGTGTGAGGCCCAAATGAGACGGACTAGATCTTTTCATGGCAAGTAGGAGAAACAAAAGTTCGTAGCAGCATAGGAAAGAACTTCCTAACAAAAATTCCAGGAGTGAGCTCTAACTCAGCCTCTGCTTTTTCCTGAGATATACTGTTGTACCTCCTGGAAATCAGTGTGAAAGACTGATTTTCTAGCAAGAAAGTTCTTGCTTCTAAAAAGTGTTACTATATGAAGAGAGCAACTGGTCTTGCTTGAAGAAGATGAGACACATATTAGTGTTGTAATGTGACTCACCTGGGTCTGTAGCTGCCTGGGGCCGAGCTTTGAACTAATGAGTGTGTACGACTTCCACCTGTCAGTTCAACCAGCCCACAAGTGTCTGATGACTTGGCATGAAATGCTTATTAGCCTCTGTGAGAGAAAATTCCAGAATGAGATCACAACAGCAAGCTAAAACAATCTTCCTTGGACCGGAGAACCGGGAGAGGCTTCATTTGCAATGTCTGAAGCACCGATAGATTCAATTGCATAGTTGAGCTAGAAAAGCTAAATTAACATTCACATCCCAAGAATTCTGTAAAGTATTTCTATCACCCCAATCAGACAATGGGTACATCTCACCAAATATAGCCTTCTCCCCCTCCCCCACAAATAGGGCCAGGCTTTTTTTTTTTTTAACATTTAGTAGCATCCCTCTGCAAGTTCACTGGAGAATCTCCCCATTTTCTCCTGGTTATAGATTCAGGAAAACTCAGAGGCACAGATGCCAGACTCTGACTGGCATCAGCTTTCTGATTGCCTTTTTCTGATCACAAACTGCCAAGATTTTTAATTTATTAATGAATAATAACTTTTACTTTTCTTTATTTGAATAACTATTTTTAATTATTTCACTATGATGCAATTCCCAAGTATAATTTCTATCTAAAAGTGCTTATGAAATTATGAGCTGCAATAAAATGATATTTCCTAGCATGAATTTATAAATAGTGTACAGTCACCCCAGCAACAGTGGGCACAGATTTGATACCTCGTCATCATTGAACATCACTATGTTTTTGTACCTTTTACAATTTAGTAGATTACATATCTGCCAAGATTTTTGTAGTTAAACTCATCTGCCTATTAGTAAATGAGTTCAGTGGAATTTCCCCATCCTACAATGGGTCCCCATGTCTGACGTTGCTTCCTCTGTCATGTGAATTGCTTGGTTTTCCGTGTCTCTAGGCCTCTGTTTCTTTCTTTTTTGTTGTTGCTGGTTGTGGGGCTCGAACTCTGGGCCTGGGCGCTGTCCCTCAGCTCTTCAGCTCAAGGCTAGCACTCTACCACTTGAACCACAGCACCACTTCCGGCTTTTTTCTTTTTGCTTATGTGTTGCTGAGGAATCAAACCCAGGGCCTGATGCATGCAAGGCAAGCACTCTATCACTGAGCCACCTTCCCAGCAGGCCTCCGTTTCTTTATAAGTAGAACGCGGATAATCCCGCTGCCTTCATTGTGTGGATAGGAGAGACAGGAGAGCTAAATAAGGCAATTTCTATTAAAATGTTTGCTCAGGACTCAGTGCATAGGATATCCAACAGCAATAGTTCTAATTAAAATCATCTTATTTAATGCATATTTACAGATATTCAGAGGATGCTTAGACTACCTCAAGCCTCTCCACCAGCCTGCTTTCAACATTTTGCCCACAAGGTGGTGCTCTCTCTCCCTTTTTCAAAGGAACACAGGCACATTCACACACCGACACTCAACACACAATTAATTTTCTTAGAGGGGAATGGATGAATAGGTTACCTAGTGCTAGTTCATTCAACGCATATTAACTTTTTAAAAATATGTATTTTATTGTAAAGATACTGTGCAGAGGGGTTACAGTTACATGAGTAAGGTAATGACTACGTTTCCTATTGAGCATTGTTACCCCCTCCTTTGTTTTTCCCCTACCATCCCTTCCCTCCCCACCTCCCCAACTCCACCCTCCTCCTCAAAGTTGTAAAGTTTGTATTAACTTTTTGAGAACGATCCCCCCTCCCCCTCTGCTGCTTGGGCTAATCTATCCACCTCAGGCTGGTTCCGGGCCTCACAACTGAGCTACCAATTATAATCACTTGGAAATGTTTTTCTGAAAGAGTTGATTCCTGGGCCACACTCCAAAATGACTGATTCACTTGGACTGGATTGCAGCTCAAGCGTCAGTCTGTTTTAGAAGCTTCCAGTATAATTCCACGTGCAGGGAATGTTAAGACCTGCTAAGCTTCTCTTATTAATCCTCTCTGAGCCTCGTTTTTGTCCACATGCTTATAACCAGGACGTTCCCTGGCCCCCACTGGGGGTATAAATATGGAAGGAGTCTCCTTTGCTCACAGATGCCTGACTCCAGGGCTCCCTCTCTAGTCCTCAGGAACATGAGAGGTTGGGGGAGAACGCCCATCATTTCTCTGCAGATGAATGAATGTTGAGGTTCTTTTTCCTTGAAGTTGGGAAGCCCCCCTGGTTTGGACAAGTAACAGCCCTTGCAAAGATTTCTCAGAGACTGTGGATACTGGTCACTCCCTTGGGTTACCCTTGGCGAAGGGTACCCCCTCTCCCCCTCCCCACACAACTTGACTTGGTTTTCAGGCCATAGTCCATAAGAAGTCAACAACTTTACATCATACAGTGGCAACCCAGTTTCCCAAGGAACCAGTGCTCAAGGAGCAGCACTGTGCTCCAAGCACCTCTGTCAGGGGACCCTGTCCACATTTCTGCTTCCTGCTGACCATTTTCCTCTTGGACATTGTTTTCTTTCTTCCCACCACTCTTCTACATCACACATGTTTTTAAAAAAGTTTTCCCCAGAAGACTCCTTGGTCCTGTTTACATGCATATATAAATTCATATAGGTAAAAATGATGAATGAGAAAAGATTCATGATCAGCCTCTTCTAGGCCAGCCTTTGTCTAAGCCCCGGAAGAAAGTTCCTATCCCCAAACCAAGGGAACCGACGCAAGTGACTTCGCAAAGTGCAACTCAGAGAGACTGTTAGGAGGATTCTTTTCAGAACCAAGGAGCAACTTGCCCCCAGCTCATTCAGTTTTCATCACGAGCACATAAAATACTCAACTTGTCTTAGTTTCCACCAATTTCAGGATTCGAGTGCCACCGGTGGACTTAGTGCATGCACAGGAGGTTGGCACAAATGTGTATCTCACAGGTTTGTTGAAGATAATAAATGAGAGAAGATGCTTTTGCACAGCATTCCTGACATGGGTAGAGGAGCCTGCAGCACAGGCTGAGCTCCAGGAGCTTCCGCAGAGGGGCTTGAGGGTTTCCCATGGTTCTGGCTGCTCTCAACTAGTCTCCCGGGCTCCCTTTCCACATGACTGGTGTGTTGCTGCTCTTGGTTCAGAGTGGCACGTAGAGTTGAAGTTCTTGTAGGTGCTGGGACCTGCATGGGGACAGCCTCACCTCCACCACCACGTGCACAGCACTCCTCTACCTTTCCCAGGCAGATGATGAGAGAGAGGGAAAAGCCAATAAGCAAATGTTAGTGTAACAGGTCTCTATTGTATGCGTGTGGGGCTCCTGGCATCCTAGTGGGAGTGTGAATACCCCATGCTTCAGCATCGTCCCAACAAGGGGCAAATAAAGGGGGATCTGGGCGTTTATTAAGCACTCACTGCTTTCGGGTTGCTCCCTGCACGTTGACTCTGCCCTACACACTAGGGCAGCGCAGGTCTCAGTGTTGAGGTCAGAAGATCTCGCAGGCAGAGCTTCATTTTACTAATTGATTAGTTTTTGTGTCTGTGCTAGGGCTTAAAATTGCCTCTCATTCTTGCTTGGCTTTTTGGTTCAAGCCTGGTGCTCTACTACTTGAGCCATATGTCCCCTTCTGGCTTTTTGTTGGTTAATTGGATATAAGGTTCAGATTTATCTAGCCCAGGATGGTTTCACACCCTGATTCTTCAGATCTCAGATTCCACAATCTCTAGGGCTACAGATATTAGCCATTGGTGCCTGGTACAAAGTAGTTTCTTGATGCTATGGTCAATGCACGGGAACTTCAGTATAGGCTGCCTGTGGCTTCTGGGGCTGGTCAAAGCAGTTTGTGAGGGCAAGTACAAGCCTGCTTCTGCCATGCTGATAGTGGGCACTGAGTAGTAGAAAGGCTGGATCGGCTGGACTCATGGCTCAGACTTACTCCAGGGTCAGTTTTCTGAAAAAGTCAGTTGCAGATCTGACTGGTGTAATTCAATTGTGTGGTTGGTGTTTGCTGTGGATAATTGGATTTTTCTTTGACCTTGGCACAGTCTGGCTGGCTCACTATCTGCATTGAAAGATGTTTTTCTACCTCTCTCAAATACAATAAGCCAAACCTGGATCTCATCAAGGACTGGCAGGCCTGCCGTTTTCAGGCAGCAATGGCGCTGGGAACCAACCAGCAAAAAAGTCACTGCTGTTTATATTTTCCAGTTTGCCCTTTGCGAGAACATTTCAGGGGAAGCAAACCTTTTTTCCTTCATCCTGGGCTTTTAAGTAGAAATCAGCATTAAGCCCTTCTAATTTTCAGTGACATCAAACCTCTGCCTTGTATTGGAACGCAGTGGACACTACTAAGGCAATGAGTTCTAATCAACTGAGACACCAGAAAGAAATACAAGCAAGAGACGAGCTCATTATATCAATTTGATTTAAAGTCTCATCAATGTATTTCCTGTTTGAATAAAGAGACAGATAATAAAATGCCTGGTGAGCCAGGCACTGGTGGCTCACGCCTGTAATCCTAGCTACTCAGGAGGCTGAGATCTGAGGATCACAGTTCAAAGCCAGCCCGGGCAGGAGAGACCGTGAGACTCCTATCTCCAATAAACCACCAGAAAACCGGAAGTGGCGCTGTAGCTAAAGTGGTAGAGCTCTCACCTTGAGCTGAAGAGCTGAGGGACAGCGCCCAGGCCCAGAGGTCAAGCCCCACGACCGACAAAAAAAAAAAAAAAGCCCGGCGAAGAACATAATCATTGTAATAATGTCTTTCCACCATTCTTATCACCTATGAAGATAGCTTCATGTGGGAAAATGCATTCCACAAAGTCCAAATACCTATACACAGCAGATCCTTTGCAAACACTGCTCTCTCTCTCTCTCTCACTGTATCAGGAGCCTGGGGAAAAATACATTTCATACTTCTACTGCTATTCATTATTTGGACAGCAGGGGGAGCTATTTCTCTGATTTTCCTTGCACCTTTCACCACCATGGCAACTTTGTATGCACAGTGGACCAAGAATTCTTTCATTCAAATCTGTACACAGAATGCACCATATTTGCTAGATGCTTGTTGTTCCTCTCCCCCAAAATCTTTCAGGGACTTGGGGCTTTTGGCAGGCTGTTGATGATTATTCAGCAAGGGCTGATGGTTGGGTTTGCTGTTCAGCCCTTCCTTCTGGCTGCTTCTCCTTGTCATTACATTCAGCTGTCATACAGTACTTGGTATAATCAAGTCACAGAAAACAAAAATTATGGAAATTTACAGCTTATTCTGTTCATTTTGTGGATCAGATTCATGATAGAAGAGGCAAAACAAACAACTAGAAAAACATGAAAAAGGTAGATGATTTTAGATTTCTGTGGATGGTATCAAAGTAAAAAACTAAAAGGAAAAAAACAAAGGTAAATGAGAAGAGGTAGATTGTTGGATGAGTGTTTATCTATGCACAGTCCTGCACCTGTGCTAACTCACATTACCATGGCAGGCCGAGGCCACCGGAGCCATTTGGCTAAGGAGTAGATAGATTAGTGCTCTGAGGGACACAGCCTCTTGCTGCTGGAAAGTGATTGGATGGGGATTGGAGGCCAGACTCTTTCCAAAGCTGAAACACTCACGGAGGCCATTGAAGCCAATGTCTCCCTTGTGTTTCCCATCTTGTTTCCCCTAGCCAGCCTGGTGCCAGGGTTTTCCACCGGATTCCCACTCCATACAGCCAGTGTCCTTCAAGAGAGAAAAGGATTACTAATTCCCTCCAATGCTCAATGGAAGCTACCCTTTGTTGTATGTGAGAACTGACTCTGATAGAAATGGCAGTAGTAGAAATGCCTACGGTCTGGGGTTCTAGAATTCTGGACTTGGGAACCCACCAGGGAAGGGCCTGTGCTGTTTAAAAATTATTCTAGAGTCCTTTTGCACTGCCCCCCTCTCTCTGTGTGTAGATTTAGCTTTCCTACTAAAGCTTCCTTCCTGGCCCTGTCATTAGGACAAAGCGATGATGAAGAATCCAACAGTGGCAATCACTGGGCCATTGGCTGGATTAATTGCACTGTGAACTTAAATAGTAGCCATAAAGTTCATGGTGGTGATCTTGGGTGGCATTCTGCATCTGTCTGAAATAATATCAGCACCCTTTGGGTACAAGTGTGGTCTCTCTCAATACCCCAGAGATACAGTGTCCTTTCTTTGGTGATGTTAGAACTTTTTCACAGGTGTTGTGTTGTCATTTCAACAGGAACACTGGAGCCGGTATGCTCCTTGGGCAGGGCACAGGTACCCGTCTAGAAAAAAATGGCAGGCCTGCCATTTTCAGGCAGCAATGGCTCTGGGATCCAACCAGCAAAAAAGTCACTGCTGTTTATATTTTCCAGTTTGCCCTTTGCGAGAACATTTCTTTAATTATGATTTTGTTGATAGCAAGGTATTGTTTTCAGTGTTGGGCAGTGGTAAGGTATCCATTTAAAGTAGTCAACTTAAAGATATAGTTGAATGAATGATAGGCTAGTTTTGTGGCAGACATGATGAAAGTGCCATTATTAAAGCAATTCCTTTCTTTTCCTTTTTTTTTGTGGTGTTGGAATTTGAATTCAAGGCTTTGTGCTTGTGAAGCTGGTGTTCAGTCATCTGAGTCCCAACTCCAGCCCTTTTTCTTTAGGAATTTTTTTAAATTAAGTTTTTTTTTTTTATTGTGAAGATACTATACGGAGGGATTACAGTTACATGAGCAAGGTAATGAGTACATTTCCTATCAAGCATCGTTACCACCTCCTTTGTTTTTCCCCTACTATCCCTTCCCTCCCACCTCCTCAGCTACCCCTCTCCCCCGGCCTAAATTGTAAAGTTCATTTTTTTTAATTTTTATTTTTTATGGTGAAAATACTGTACAATTACATGGGCAAGATAATGAGTACATTTCTTATCAAGCATTGTAGCCTCCTCCTTTGTTTCCCCTTCCCATCCCTTCCCATCCTCCTCCCCCCACCTGATCCTCCCCGCCCCTCCCCACCAAAGTTGTAAAGTTTGTTTTCGACATACGACTTGTACTTCTCATTGTTGCAATGGGTCCACCTGTATCCTTATTAAAATGATTTGTTTTTTCCCTTCCCCTCCATAAAGTAAAGTTCATTTTTTGACATAGCGTCTTGTACATTTCATTGTTGCAGTGGGTCAATCTGTATTCCTATTTTAGGAATTTTTCAGATAGTCTTATGGTTTTGACCAGGGCTAGCCTCAGATTGCAATCTTACCACCTCTGTCTCCCATGTAACCAAAACCACAGGCGTGTGAACTCACATGCGATTTCTTGACACATGGGTCTTGCTGACTTCTCACCCAGGCTGGCCTCAAACCATGATCCGCCCATCTCCACTTCCCAACTATCCAGGATTACAGGAGTGAGCCCCCAGGCCTACACACACACACACACACACACACACACACACACACACACACACACACACTGGACTATATATACACATTTCCTCCATCTGAGACATCTCTGTTCTGACTCTGTTAGTTGGAAACAATGTGAATATTGGAGCTGTACAATTTTAGGAAAGAATGGACTGGGGAGTTCACCCTCCTCATTATGAAGTTGAAGTTTAGCTAGCAGGGGCGGGCTCATGGTCAGTGTCCGCTGGCTTAGGTTGTGTGTGAGTTTGTAAGCCTATAACTTGCATGCACGTGTGCCTCAGCACTGCTTAAGAGCTGATTCAGGTTATCTTGTCTCTGTGAAGAGAAGGAAGAAGGGGAATGGGGAGGTGGGTCAGAATATTAGTAGAGAAGGAAAATGCCTAGGAAACCAGGGTGTGGGAGCACCCTTAATGCCTCTGCTTCTTGTTCTTCCCGCAGGCGCTGGGGAGACCAACTATTTCTCCTCAACAAATGCATCAGTAGGGTTTTGCTGTGGAATGTGGTATTAAATACAGTAGGTCAGCATTGGGCTTGAACACAATGTGATGATTTATGAGGAAATGAATAGAAAGTCATGGATGACCAATCCCAATTGTGGTGATGATTATCAATGCCCCTATTGAACAAATAAAGCTGCAAGATATACTTGCAGGCTGGGACAATTTCATTGTGTCTATAAAGAAATGAGGTGCCGGAGGGAGAAAGGACTTAGCCATGTTTGGAACTTGCTCATACAGGGCCGCAGCCCCCTAGCCTGCTCCACATTCTAAGATCTACTCTGGCTTAGAAATGGCTACAGTAACATCTCACAAGGGGGATATTAAAGGCAGCTCCTCATCACACATGCGACGGAGGAGTTAATGCAAGGTCTAGAGCTGGACCTGAATATGCATTTGCAAAACTAAGGAGCAGAGGGTTGGATAAATCAATGGGACTTGATAAAGGGCTGGGCAAAGTGCTCTCAAGCTCACCCTCATTCCCGAATGAGCAAGCTATGATGGTTTTTCAGTGACGCCATTTCTTTATGCCTAAGACATAGAAACTGTGTTCTACAAATATGTTCTTGAGATATGGAAGATAAGGAGGTAGTAAGCGTGGTAGTTACCTTGTAGGAAATCATTTGCTCACTAAACCATGCATCTACTTGCTGTGTGTGCCTACGCATTTCTTCTTTGAGACAGGCTTTTGCTGTCTGACTTTGAACTCAAGGTCTCCTGTTTTCAAATGTAGGCTTCTCTTGCTTCAGGCTCCTCAGCCCACTGTCATGCTGAGCTTTGAGCAGACACTTACTAGAACTCAGGTGTCTCCTAAGATCTTGTGGGGAAATTGGATAAGAACCATATAAATAAGCTGATAACTAAGGTTGTGATTTGGGGCATAGCTGTCATTCACAATGCACATTTCCCTGTGGTTGGGTCTTCAGTGTGCCAGTTCATGTTTGTAGGCAGTGCACATTAAAGTTGAGGCTTTTTAAAGCTGTTTCTTCAGTTTTCCATTTGAGTGAATATTTGAAGACATTGCAGCCTTGGGTCTCCAGTTCTGCAGAGATTACTGGGCCCGTGGCTCATTCTGCGGCTCCCTTCTAGAATGCATTTATTTTCTCTTCATTCCAGAAAGGGTAAGGATATGCAATCTGGAGGCAGAGCCCATTCCTCCCCCGCCAGTATCTGAAGGATGCATGTTTCTTGGAAGAGTCGGTAGAACTCCATCTTGATGAACACAGTTGATTGTGAAGGTCAGGGTTTTTCTGTTTCATGTGTTGCCAAAGTCAATGATGGCTGGGCACTGCCCCACCTCTGGATTGCAGTTGTATGTTTTCTTTGCTTCATTCCACGAAGATTTTATCTGTCAGGATCTGTATATAGCAAAGTAGAGTGGACATGTTGGGGAGAGTTAGGATCTGTACTCTTGTTTCTAGGGTGTTGCTGAGACAGGGTAGATAATTCCCAGAAGGTTTCAAAGAAGGAGAACTTTGTCTAGACCTTAAAAGACATTGGAGTTTTTATATCAGGAAGTGAAACTTAGAAAGCCCAAACTACCGGAGTCTAGGCACACAGATGAGAAAGGTTAGGGTGAGATCTGTGTTTCCATAGAAGAAAAGATGATGCTGTTCTTTGACAGTGAGGGTGCGGGATCAGCATGAAGCACTGCTTTGGTCTTTTAGTTGATATAACCATGAGCGAGCTAAATCTGCTGCAATGTCACAGAGGAAAGTGGCCTTAGAGGGTTACCTGGGGCCAGCTATAGGAGACAACAAATGTGATAGTGTGCTGTTGTACCTGTTCGGGCTGCTGGAACAAAAATAGAACTGATGGTTCATTAACAACGGAAGATTATTTTGTGTTTGCAGATTTGTTATCTGGGAAGGTAATTTTTTTTAAAATTTTATTTTATTTTATTTGTGAACATACTGTACAGAGGGGTTACAATTGCATGGGCAGGATAATGCGTACATTTCTTACCAAGCATTGCAGCCTCCTCCTTTGTTTACCCTTCCCATCCCTTCCCAGCCTCCCCCCTCCCCCCATCCCAATCCTTCTTGGGAAGGTAATTTCTTATTCAGCAATGGTTTCTTTTCACTGTAATTTTACAATCCTTTTGTTGAAAGGGCAAAGAAGCTCTCAGAGATTATTTCTCAAGCCTACTGATTTTATTCATAACTAGGACCTCCTGATGTAGTCACCTCCCAGGGCCGCGTCTTCTACTAGCCCATTGTGGCTAGGAGTTCAACACATGAATTTGGAAGGAGCCCATAAGATGCACCTACATTGTGCCAAGAATAATGCTCAGCATTCTGGTGTGTCATTGACTTGGAGTAATATTTACTATTCTTGTTTCACAGGGTGGAACAAAGAGGCTCAGAGAAGTTTTATCACCAGTTCTAGGTCACAGGTAAGCCAGTGATTGCGTTCCTTTTCACCTCTACATGTAGGACTTCAACAAGTTAGAAGCTGGTTTTCTGAAGGCTGGCAGAGGAGAAGCCATTGGTGTTGACATTAGAAGGAAAGCACAGGGCTGTGGCCGTCACTCCACGTCAAGGCTTTGGAACAGTGATATCCACTAGATACAGGATGTCAGCCACATGGGCAGGTTTAACTTTTCTGTTATCCCCACGAGAAATAACGGTAGAGACACTTGGAATTCCTTTGAACAACAAACTTGATGTCTCCCAGTATATCTAAAATATAATTTTAGCTGCAATTGGAACTAAATAAGAGTGTGAGATATTTACATGTGTTTGTATTAAAGCTCTGAGAGCTTTGGGTGTATTTTATGTGGAAAGTGCTTCTCAGTTTGATTAACTCCTTTTCAAGTGCTCAGCATATACCTGTGGCCAGTGGCTGCTTTCAGGGTATATCAGTTTGGAAGAGGCTGTATCTGTAATAAAGTTATAAAAATAGCTGTATATAATCAAGCACTTATTAGTTGTTGGGCCTTGTACTAGTTTGCTAGGATTGTGATAACAAAAAAATGCAGACTTGTTGTGTTAAACAATAGAAATGTATTTGCATCTAGTTCTGGAAGTGACAAGACCAAGAACAAGGTGCCAGCAGGTCAGTTTCTTTGGAGGCTTTCTTCTTGGCAGGTGGATGGCTGTTTTCTCCATACGTCTGCACACCATCTTCTGACTGGGTGAGTAACACCCCTTAGATTTCTCTGTGTGTCCAAACATCCTCAGTTTATAAGGATACCAATCAGCTTGAAATATAACACACTCCAAACATCTGGTTTTAAAAAAAATTACTTTATTGTTGTTTTAGGGGTGATATGCAGTGGGGTTACCTTTATACACATCAGGTAATAAGTATATTTCCTTCCCTTTGCATAATATTGTCTGTTCCCTCATTGTCTCCCATTCTCTCCCTCCTGTCTTTGCCCATGAGTTACGTGGTTCACTTTTAGTGCAGCCCAGAGAGCTCTGCTGCTGTACTTTTCCACCTGTTTTCCACTGATTGTGTGCCCTTCCCCCACCCACCCTCAGATGTGCACATGTATATACCATATATGAGGTAAAGAATACAGAGTTATCAGAGAACGAAAATTAAGAAAAAGTCTTTTGTTTCCTTATCTTTGGAGCTTCTTTTGGTCTCATTGTATGTGACTGTCTAGAATCCTGTATAATTTGTCATATCCCATTGTGTTTCAACCTAACTTCCACAGATCAGGGAGAAAGCCACATCTCTAAGTTTTTTCTCCAAATATATCCACATTTGGAGCAATTTTGGGGCTAGAGCTTCTGTATATGAGCAGTATTTGAGGGAGGAGACACAATTCAGCCTATAAAAGGCAACAAGCTTAACACCGAATCCTGTAACAAGGATTATTGTGAATCCCATTTTATAGATGTAAAACCAAGCTGAAAAGCCGTTAAAGGATTTTATTTTTGTAGTTGTAAGGAATGGACCCGCAGCCTCACACATGACACATTACTACTTGACCCATGTCTCCCCCTATCCCTCCCCCTTTTTCATTCACATAATATCTTGCTAACTTTTGCCTGAACTGGTCTCTAACTCAGACCCGCATGGGATTACATGTATGTAATCCCAAGAAATCTCCATTTATTTTTGCCAGTATTGGTATTTTTAAGTAGTTGCGTGAAGGGTGACAACTCCATAAGTCAGGTCATGAGTACAATACTTCTGAGAATGTCTTCCCTTCCTTCCTTCTTCCCAGTTCCCACCCCGACACTGTCTCTACCCACAAGATAGGTAGTTCATTTTTTACCTTGTGTACATCAAACAAAATGACTACATTTGGTTACCCTCCCTCCATTTCTGTGCCTCTTTTGTCCCCAACCAAAATCCCTTGTTTCCATTTCGTGGTATTTAGTTTGATAAACTGTACTTTAGAGAAGTTGCACCTTTGGATTCCCCACCACCCCTCCCGATTAAAGGCATTCTCTAAAGGTCACACTTGTGGTAATGTAGAACTTAAGTTAAATCTATACTCAGATCTATGTGATAAAATTCTAGATTCATACCAGTCAGTTTTGGTCTAATGGAATGTGGCTGATGGGTTTGTTTAGGAGTCATCAAGAGGCTGTTGTAGTGCAGTGGTTTGGGTATGTCCCCAAATTCATGGATTGGGGGCTTAACTCAATGCGATAGCATTGGGAGGTGATCCTAAACAGGAGGTAATTAGCCTCTAAGGAGCTCACTGCCTCAGAATGATATAAAGCAAGCTATTTCAGCCATGCTTGCTTTACCTTCTATGGTTCACATTTTAGGTTGCAGTATGAGAACTCTCATCAGGAGATGCTATCGTGCGCTTTAGTCTTTCAAGTGTTCATATTCACAAGGCCTCATTCCCCTCCCCCCATAAATTATATGGTATGTGGCACTCTGTTACAGCAACAGAAAACAAACTAAGTCAGGCATGTTGTTATCATCTCTTTATTATTGCATATGGAAGAACAATGCTACTCAAGTAAGGGCTCAAGAAGCTGGGGCATTTTCCATCTCAGGCAGGTTTTTCACTGTTTCTTCTGATAGACTCTGATTGTGAAATGGGGAGGCGAGTCAGAGAAGGGCAAGGCTGGCTTCATTGATGGAGTTGCATGGTGGTGTTCTGCTTCCTGGACAAACGACAGGTTGTGATGGCTGCTTAGGCTGGCTCCAGCTCTCAGGAGGAATGGATTTTTTTGATATTGAAATCCAGATAACCAAAAATGCACTGCTCTACAGTGAATGTGGATGACGTTGTGGGTTGAATTTTATCCCTTTCCCCAAGATACTGCAAAGACCTAACTCTGGTTCTTGTGACTTTGTATTCATAAACTACTTTGTTAAATGACAACTCCTTTGTACAAGTACTTCAGAATAATACTAATAAAAAGATGAGGTTAGTTAAGATGAGGTTATGATGAATTAGAGTAGCTTTAAATCCAATGTCTTGTGTCCTTATAAAGAAGACTGTGTGAAGACACGGAGACATGGGGAAAACAACCCATCCAGAGGAAGGCAGAGATTTGAGTTATGCATCCATATGAACAACATCCAATAAACAACATCCAATGAACAACAAGGCTTATCAGCAGCCACCAGATGCTGGGGCAGAGGCAGAGGGAAGATTGCCCTTCAGAATTGCCAACTCTTGACTTTTGTACCTCTAGCTTCTTCCCATGCATCTTCAGGATGTACTTTAGCTTCTTGCTTCTGGAACCCCAATGCATTTTTGTCATCTTTTAAAAAATTAATTATTTACTTATTTGATGGTATTTGTATAGTTGATATACAGAAAGGTAATAGTTATGTGAATCAGGTACAAATCAGTACAGTTCTTTCTGAACCATGTCTCCCCTTCTATCGCTCTCTCCCATTCTTTTCCTCCCAACCCCACACATAAGATATCTGGTTCACTTTCCACTTAGTGTCTAGTAAGGACCATGGTTGTATTTATTCATCCTTGTTCCACTTTTTATGTGCCCTTCTATACCCTCCCAAATACAAACAAACTAGCAAGTAAGACAAGAGGAATAGAAAACCAAAACAGAACAGTGACAGCTAAGGATTGTCTCTTGTTTCCTTTTCTTGAAGTTCATTTCCTAGAAAATGATTTTGTATGATCATTTGCCCATAGCTATTGAGCCTTGCCAGCCACCCCAACGCACAGCCTCCTTTGGCTTCTGTATTTTAATGACTAGGGTCCTGTATGATCTGGTGACTAGAATGTGCCTATAAATCCACAAGGAACCATACTGAATGACTAAAATGAATAAACTGGGACCAGTTTTTTGTCATCTTAATATGTTAGGCTCATGGAACTTTGTTACAGCAGAATTATGGAACTAATATAGATGGAAAGGGAGAAACATGCATGGAAATAATTGCTGTGGATGATAAGAAATGTGCCTTGGGGAGAAAATGGGGCGCAGCAAGTGTCTGGGGACTTCTAGCAAAGACCAGTCTCAGAGAATAGGAATTAAGGTCTCTGAATCTTCATAGAAATGGACAGAAAAGAAACTAATAAGAAAAGTTTGATCTGGGTGATTTTCAGAGTCACCGAGAATTGGGCTGGAATTCAGTATTCCTATAAGCTGGAGCAGGGTGAGCAAATAGGGTCATAATATTCAATGTTCATAGCATAGAATGGAAGCAGGTAATTTAGGGGGATGGGTGAGTTTGGAAGGACTGGGAGAGACCATGGAAAGAGTGACATTGACCAAGACATGTGGCAATGAACTGCTATGTTGAACTTAAACCTCTTGTACAGCCATGTGAAGATAATACTTAATAAGCTATTTAAAAAATAAACTGAGGAAGTGGCGCTGTAGCTCAAGTGGTAGAGCGCTCGCCTTGAGCTGAAGAGCTGAGGGACAGCGCCCAGGCCCAGAGTTCAAGCCCCATGACCGACAAAAAAAAAAAAAAAAAAAAAAAAAAAACTGAGCAAAGGGAAGGAAGTCGACCTTCTGCATCCACATTCTGCTTCTTTAGATTTTCTGTTTCTAAAATCTAAAACCCATCATATCTGTGCTGAATTTGTACACACATTCTCCCTGCCACTTATTCCCCAGGCAATGCCCCATGCTGGTGATTTACATAGCATTTACACCGTATTGGTTATTGTAAGTGATCCAGCTATGATTTAAGGTACACAGGAGGATGCAGAGAATCTATGTGCAGATACTACATCATGTTACATGAGGGGCCTGAGCACTGTGGGTTTTGTTACGGGTGTGGGTACTGTAATTAATTCTCTGCAAAAGCAGAGAGATGACTGTCCACGTCTTACATTGGAGGCTATTTTCTATTAAAAAAAGTCTGACATATGCATAGACAGCGCTAGTCCTGAGGAGAGAAACACTCTAACAAAGCTTGGGATGATGATGTGAAGATGCATGAGCGTAAACCTTTCATGGCAGGAGAAGGAGGCTACGACCTCCACATGAATGACATCTTCCTTGCTCAGACTACCAATGGGCTGAGGGATAAAGCACTGCAGGAAAGGTCTGGCTTCACTTCTGCAGATAGAGCTGCAAGCTGAGGTAGCCAAAATGGAAAAGGACACTTTCTTTGGGGTCTTGTATTAGTGACATTTTCACCTCAGGGGAGGTAGGGACTAAGAAATTCTCCCTCTGAACTTAATTTCGAGCTGAGAATTGGTTGGTACAGTGGAGATGACATGGATTTTTAAGATAAAGCCAGGTGAGATTTCTCTGTTTGGGGTACCCATGACTGCATAGAACTTGTAAGTGCCAGAGAAAAGGCGAAGACCAAAGTGGGACTGTACTTTAGATTATGGAGAAAAAAGATTTAAAAAGAAACCGAGAGAGCATCCATAGTTAAATT
Organism: Dipodomys ordii; assembly: GCF_000151885.1. NCBI lineage: Eukaryota > Metazoa > Chordata > Mammalia > Rodentia > Heteromyidae > Dipodomys > Dipodomys ordii. Next base: position 2,035,908 of record NW_012267224.1, read on the forward strand.
CTTGCTGGCAAATGAAGAAAAAAAATCCAAGGACTTTTCTTCTTTTCTCCCTTTCTCTTTCCTTTCCACAACCGAATGCCATGTGCCTGCTTTAAGTGAATCATCAAGGCAATTGTATTTCACATATAAGCATTATGACTATTTTGCATATAAAAGCTAGCAACTCCAGCAGAGTAGTTGTGGAAGGGTGGAGTCAGTGCTAGGACAGTCAGGCAGCCCCTTTTCTGGAAGGATTATTTTTGTGTATATCCTTAGGGAAATCTGGTCATGCTTTTCACAGGCTGCTATTCGTACTTCCTACATATAAATGGTTTGTTTGTCTCATGCTTATTGGTTTAGATAGTTGCACGTGGTTAGATAAACCTTTGTTCACTCCTATTGTAGGAAATTAAAATATTAGCATCAATTGTAACTTTCCTACAATGATATTTTCACATTTGCCCTGCTATTTTTATAATGCTGTATAGCACTGCATTATATATACAGGTATATACGACAGAGATAGACACACAGAGGCAGACCGGCCTGTGTGGATAATGGTTGTGTCTAAGCTGCTTAAGCATCATTCCTCATCTGTAAGGTAGAAGTGATAGAAACTACCTGAGTGAGGGTTAAATGACACTATGCATATATACCAGTTTGATAATACTGATAAATAGTTAATAATTACTACTGCTAAAGGAGTGCTTTAAATCAGTGAGGTATTTTGCATATGTTGATGACTAATCCTCAGAAGATACTAGCAATAGATGATACTATCATTCTTGCTTTATGAAGAAGGAAAAATTTAAACGTAGGATATTTAGATAACTTTCAAAATCATACTGTAAATGCAAGATTTAAACCCAGAAAGCCTACTAGTAGACTTCTTGCTGGTAACAATTTACATTGCCTAAGATAATAATAAGAGTGTACTTACTGGGTTTTTCCCCTCTCCAAAGGTGTCAGACAATGAGATCAAGGTGATTTCATTTGCTACCAATTTCTCTCCATCCTGTGGTCACCTGGAGGGGTTCTGTCTTGTTTACCCCTATTCCTGGCATACAGACACCCCTTTCTCTGTGAACAATGGAGAAAATATCCTTTCTTCTTGGGTCTTTGTTTAGTGGAGGGTGCTAGCAAACCACTGTACTGTTTGGGATTGAATCCCTTCTGGGTCATACTTTGCTTGAGATGCACCTTGTTGAAATTCTGTATGCTTAGACTGGTCATCCAGTGACCATAAGGAACATGTGGTTTTCTGCTCCTATAAACTCCTAGAGCTCATTGATCATAGAAATTTAGTCTTTTTTTGCGCTGAATGATAGTCTTAATGAGAACTGGAGACCTAGAGATGTGTGATTACTTTCAGGGGTGTACCCACCCAATTGAGATGGAGTTCAACTGGAAACCAGAGCACTGCCATTTCAGTTTGCTTTAAAGATTTTAAAATATAGCCTCTCCTAATATGTCACAGAACATTTGAACTAAGCTGAAAAAAACCCCTTACCTTTTTTTTTTTTTGCCAAATACAACACATGTCTTTAAAAGTATATTTGAATCACGAATACTATATTTTTAGGACTTACAAAAGTGCATATTTAGAATATTCCCTTGTAATAAAATTATGACAGTATTACTTATGGCACTTGATGAGATCTCATCAAGTTCTGTACAAGCTGGTGTTTTTTTTTTCAGCACATCATAAATCAAATGAATGTCCTATAAAATACTAAAAGCATTCAAAACATGCAGAAGTGTTATCGCTTATGGAAAACTCTAAGCATCCATGAACAAGACTGAAATAATTCCACTAATGGAAACCTTAGAAGAGAGAATTTGAATCAAAGGCTCTGTTTGAATCATCTATAAATTAAAATATTACTTTAATACATGGAAAAGAGCTAATCCAAATTTTGAAGTGAGTAGCTTATGATTGTACTAAAAAAGAAGAAATTTGTGAATTTAAGAGAAAGTTCTTATTAATAATGGTCAAAAGTAATGATTATTCACTAATCAAAGCCAGGCATTTACCAGGTATATCACCTAGGCACAACCAACTACTCCTTTCTCCAAGATGCTTTTGTCTCTTGTTCATGTTTCATATCTGGCTGTAACCTTACTCTTGTTGTCAGTCAGTGTGTGTAGGCAGTGTTTCATATGACTAAGGACTCTACCTCTTTATTTATTTTTAACAGGTGGATTACTCAGTGTCATATATGTCATATATAGTAGGTCTTTTGACTCCAAGTCTTTTGGAAATAAAGATCAAACAAAACAGAACAAATTAAGGCTATTTATTTGGCTTTTACTATAGAAAGGAAGTTAGATGTTGTCATCTGCATTTTAGCACAAATTCAAAGGCAAGCAGAGGAGAGGGAAAGCATCCAGGGGAGAGAAAGGAAGGCTATAGGCAGTCCCTGATTGGAGTGTGGATCTGGAACAGCTGGAGGAAGCTTTCTAGAAGCAGGAATAAAAATTATGAAAGAAGTCAGTTATAAATCAAGTCTTGGGTATCTTAGGGATGTTGTCTCAGGGCTTATTATTTAGTCTCTTGAATCAATTATTAGATACATTTGTTTGACTTCCTAGAGATCTAAAGATAAACGATTGGCTTTCTGGGCTGGTTGTTGAAGATTATGATTCACTGTTCTTATAGGTCCACGTAGATGGTTTATATATGCGATCTGCTCATTAAATATGCATTCAGTCTGTCAGCCTTCTTCCGTTCATATCAAGGCTCAGCTACCTTTCTGTTAAATATAAAATGTTTTCAGCTTTGCAAGTCATATGATCTCCTAAGCAACTATTAGGCTCTGACATTTTAGTACAAAAGAGCTACAGACAGTATGTGAACAAATGGATTGGATTGTGTTTCAGTAAGATATCACTAAAAAAAAGAAGAGCAGGCTCAATTTGACCCAATAGCCTAGTTCGTTGGCACTTGTTCTAGAGTAAAGTGTTTCTACCAAGTCAACAGACGTATGCCTCACATCTTTGTCCTTTGGCTCATTTTATCACAATGAGGCTATCTATAATCACTTTTGTCTAGTTTCTGAAAGGTGTCACGTACCGGAAGCTTAGTTCAGCAACCAAAAATCTTGAAGAAAGACCATTATATTTCCCTTCTCTGAAAAGATGCTTAATGCCATTCATTTAATAACTTGGGTGTACTGGGGTTTGACTCCGGATCTTCTGCACTCGCTAGGCAAGTTCTCTATCACTTGAGCCATACCCCGACATCCCTAAAGTGGTAACTTCTATCCTCCTGTTTTCCTTTTATCTTATCCTCTAGAGCCACTACTTCTAGTTCAGAAGGTCTTAGTTGGTAAAACTCTTCTCCAAAGGTACTTTCATACACAGTGAGTCAGTACCATCTTCTCTTTAACATATCATATGCCAGGCAAAGCAGCTCTCTCAAATTTGTGAAGGTGCTCTGTCCCTAGGCTAGGTAGGCCCCTCTCATTGAAACATAGTTCTAAGCATAGTTCTGACATAGTTCTAAGCATCAAATGGATGGTATCCAGAGTGACTGAGGGCCATTTCTTCCTCATATCCCCTTGAAAGTAAGAGCCCTCTCCCAGAGCATACCAATAGGCTTACCTTAATGCCTTATTGACCCAATTGCATCCCCTCAGAGCCAACACTGCCAACGGTCATGGAACCACCATGACTGGCTTAGATCAAGTAGGAGTCACCGGAGGAACCTGGAGACACATCTTGTCTTCCCCGATACAGGTGGCCTTTCAGAGGAAGGTGAATGTGAATGATAGAACTTGGGGTTCTTTAGCAAGGACAAAAGATATGCTTGATATACAAAAGCCAATGAGCTATGTCTTCAGCAAGAAGAAAGGGATCAGCAGAAAACAGGCAGTACAGAAAAGACAGCAGGAGAAAACGTGAGACCTGTGATGAAGCCATTGCCAAACTGGCAAAGGTGCTCTGCCTTTCTCCTCTCCGGTCCAGTTGGGAGGTCTGCAGTTCCCTCTTCTTACATTTCTCACCTTCCGGGGCCACTGAGAGCCACTCTGTGAGCACTTTAAGTAGTGGCTGCTCTGGACGTGGAGATGGAAACCCTCTTGTCATGAATTGTAGCTGTTGCTGCAACCAGGCTGGGAACTTAGACAAGTTACTTGACTGTGATGGATATTAGTTACTTTATAAAGAAGGTTGCTGTCCCCCTTCCTAGCGCAGGCAGTCATTATGAAGATTAATGAGGTGTTTTTCTCACAAAGTACCTGGCACAGGAACACTCACTGCTTTATGTTTCCTTTGGATTAACCAAACCTGTCTACTATTTGTTCCCTGTACTCACTCATTTTGCGATTCTCAATGTTCAGAGGTGGCTTCCTGTCACTTCTTCCTTCTCTGCCCTTCTTCCTTCTCCTCTCCACCTGCAATGCTTCTCCTTGTCTTCTCTTTGGATCATCTCTGATCTTCCAAGTCTGGCTTGATGACAGATTATTTATGAGATCTTCTCCTTGACTACAGATTCGAGGTGTCATTCTCTGAAGGAGCCATCAGTGTATGTGTAGGATAGAAGGCATCCCACATACACTTGCATGGAGTCAGAAGGAGCCTTAGACTCAACATTGTTCAGGAGATAAATGGATCATCAGAACCCTGGAATCAGGAAGGGGTCATTATGAGATAAGTAGTGACAGGAAACAAGGGCTTAGAAGCTCCAGACTGAGCAGGACAGAGAAAGTACATGGGGAGCCTTTGGCTGGAGTCCTGGCCCTTCACACATAAGTTATGGATCTTATTTGAGCCAAAAGGAGGCCATGCTTAGATCTTCCTCATTCCCATCTTCTGTGAGAATGTAAACCACACAGAAGCAAGGCCTGTATTTATTTTATCTACCAATTTATCAATCTAACTTGTAGTACATAACCTGACACCTAGTAGGTGCATTTGGAAAATTAATCCATGTAAAAGTGAGAGGGAAAGTGTTTATAAACCTCCAGGGTGTGATACAAATAAATGGCACTTCTGGGAGCTCAGTGAAGACTTCTGTAGAGGATAGGCATACAGTGGATGTGGGTGGATAGACTCCATGTCTCATGTAGAAAGTAGAGCATACTGGTGATTCTGTTTAAATCAAAATCTGGAATAGTTTAGAGCAAGAGAAAGCTTGTCTTATGTCACATTATCACCTATATCTCTCTCCCATCCAGTGGTCTAATGTCTGATAGCAAACAGATAACAGCTGCTAACCATCAGAACAGACATTGCTAATTGATCTCATGCATTTCCATTGAGCCTAAGCATAGCTTCCAGCAGTTTAAAAGAAAGTTATTTTTATAGGCAGCTGATACAAATTGACGAGAGCTCGGACTTATATTTAAGTCTATTTGCCATTTTTGGTGCTTTTATTTTGGCATGTTTTGTTACTGTTCCTAAAATTCTCCATTAGTACAATTCTACCACTTCTCATTCTGCTGGCCATTTCTTTCTTTTCTTTTCTTTTTTTGGCCATTGGGAAGTTCTTTGTCTAAAAACAGAAGTTTTTTTGTCTAAAAATAATCTCTCTTGTAGTAAAACTAGGATTGTCCTTATCCTTCAACTGGAACAAGTATCTGAAAGAAATAGGATATGTTTTGTTTGCTTCTGTCATAAGGACAATATCAAAGGAGAAATGAATCAATCCACTTTAGTGAGATTGCAGTAAAGTTTATTAGAAGCAAGCCCCCGTGCACACAAGGCCCTCACCTGGAAAACCAGATTCACTTTTAAGTGCTCTGCTTTGTTTCCATACTCTACTGTTCTTATGCACTTTTTATTTTTAGCATTTGAAGTACTTTGCAAACATTTCCTAATTGATTTATTACCTTGGAACAAGTTCAGAACACAGCAAGAAGAGAGATTAAAAAGCCAGAAGAACTGATTTATTATGAACGATTAAGAACTGGATCTGATCTGAACCTTGACCAAATAAGGATCCATGGGCAAATATCTTAGTCAACTGTAATTGCCTGGCAGCATGTAAACCCCTAACCAGAGACAAGTTATTTAATTTTAGGTATCAAAAGGAAAAGTTTATGTGCTTGTTTTACAGTTAGGCAGATTGGCTCTCTAGGGTCATGAGCAGTTCCCAAAACACTGCAGACTCAGGCAGCCATAAGGTCAAGAACAAGAAAACAACACACTTTTCTACATGAACAGGAGATAAAACCACCGAAATGTGTTCCCATTCTACCATTCCCATCCCCCTATTTCCAATGGTCCCTCTGCTTTGAACAGACAATTTTAGGAGACTTTTACTATCATTATACCTCTGGAAATAAAGAGAATCTCCAACACCATTCCACAGCCAGGGGGAGGAGGAGGGAAGGCAGTCTAACTCACTGTGGAGATTGCTGGCCCAAGCCATTGTATCTGTTGATTATAGATGCCAAAATGGGCATTCATGCATTTGTCTTCACGAGGTTTCTCATTTAGCAAATCTCAGGGTTGCTGAACACTTGTAATAATGATATCAACAAAATGACTCCTAAATCCTTTGTTTCCAAATATCCTTAGTTTTATTTTTATTTATTGTTTTTAAATATGTGTCTCTTAAGGAAAGATAGTATTTCTTTCCCCTGTATCTAATTAACTCATACATGCACTGAATTACTGCCCAACTTAACTAATTTTGGGAGAAAGGTGCCAGGAACACTAATTTTGGGGGGGGGGTTGAACTCGGGGCTTTAAACCTCTAGGCAGAGCTTCTCCTGCTGAGCTAGGCCTCCAGCTATGCTGGTCTCCACTGGTTGTTTTGGAGGCACAATCTTGCTTCCTGCCTGGAGCCCCACCCAGAAGATTGCAATCTCTCTAGTGTAGGCCATGCCATTGCTGGGCTTCTCTCAGCTGAGTTGGGCTCTTGTGGAGCTGTCTGCTGGAGATGGCCTGGAGCTGTGGTCCTCCAAATTCCAGACTTCCATTCAGCTTAGCATGACAGGTTTACCACTGTGCCTGGCTATTGGTTGAGAAGGGCTCTTGAGGACTTTTCTTCCTGGGTGGATCTCAAACTGCAATCCTCTTTTTCTCAGCCTTCCATGTCGTTAAGACTATAGGCATGAGCTGTTGACACCCAGCTGGGGGAAAAGAAGCACTTCAAAGAAAAAGAGTGTCACCCTCCCCTTTAGACCCTCCCATTGCACCAGGAGGTGTAATGCTGAGGGATCTCAATGTCTTTGTGGCTACTCCATGGCTAAGCTCTTCTCACAGGTGAGGCCTGGGTTTCTAGTTATTCTCGTGGGTGAGGATGCCTGCCCTGGACCTGGAGAACAGAAAGAAATGATATTGACCTCAGCCAAGTTGAACTTGAGCACTACTGAAAAAATAAAAGAAAACTTCTAAATCCCAAGGCACAGGGTTTGCAAAAAATGAAGTTAGTTTAATGGAGTAAATCAGATCCAAAGAACAGAGAGATCCAAAAGAGAGCTTGAAGACTCTCAGGTGGCAGTGGTGTCATGATCATAGGTGAAAGGGTTTGTTTTGTGGGGGAATCAAAGAGGGTAAGAGACAGATAAATAACAGTACAGGTATAAGACACTGCCACTCTGTGACACAGCTCTGAGGAGTCACATTCTAACTTAATTCTAACTTAATTAATGATGCTCCTGGAGTTGGGACAAAGCCCTGCAAGTCTTGTCAGAGCATTGCAGGGGTACAGAGGAAGAGTGCAGAACTGTTCACAAGTGTTCACAAAGAGTTTCCTAGGAGGTGACATTGAAGTAATTCATTATGGTGTGGAATTCACTAGATGAAGGAACAAAGCAAATTTCTGGTACAGGAAAAAGCAGCTGCACATGTAAGGGGGTCTGGAAGAATGGGTTGTTCTGGTGATGTCCTGTAGAATGGCGGGCACGCACAGATACTCAAGTAGAGAAGTAGGAATGCTGGAGAGGTCAGTGCTGGACCATGGTGAATTGTAAGTGGTGTGTTGGAATGTGGGCATAGTTGTGCAGGCCTGGGGAAGTCATTGCAGAGTTGTGTAGGAAGTTCCAAGATGGGAGAGTGATTTGAAAAGATCATGTTGTTAAGGGTAGGGAAGATGGAGGTTGGATTAGGAGTCTATTGAGACAATCTGGGTGGGAAATGATGAGGGTGTGAGTCCGAGGGAAGGCACTGAATTCATCACCCCTATGAATGACTAGAAACTCAGGCCTCACCTCACGTATAAGAAGAGTTTAGCTTTAGAGTAGCCACTGAATGGGGAAGTAGTAGATAAGATCTGCACTGTTATTTCCTTCACATTCATGCCTACATCTGTCTTCTAGATGAATCAGGTTAGATGTCTCACATTTATGCTCTGGAGAGGACTGGTGGCTAGCATGTGGAAATATCCGGAAGTGATTGACTTTTAACTTGCTGTGACACAGAGGTCAACAAATGTACAGAACAAAACCACCTGGCATGTTCTTTGTTACATAGTAAAATGACTCTACCTTATTAACTATAGGTGGCTGTTCATAACTCTTTGTCATATTCATTTTCTCAATATTTGGAGTATTTTCATTCATATTTCTATAAATGTGTATTTTTATGTGCATGCAGAGGATTTACAGAATTGAAGCAATTTTGCATTTTACATTCTCCATTCAGCCTTCTGTTACAAATATTTTCCATTCTACAAAAAATTCTTAGTGAATATAATTTTGAGTGTTTATATACTTATTTTGTATTATTTTATTATTACTCATTTAAGTAATACTATTAATTCAAGACATATTGAATGAATTTTCCCTATCATAAATAATATTTTAATGTATATTTTATAAGAATTTTTACAGTAGCTTTGTAATGACCCCAAATGGCAGTTCACAGAAGAATAAACCAATTGTTGGATATTCATGCAATAGACTACGATCCATCAATATAAAGGAAAAATATAATTTCAAACACAAATGATCCTTAAAAATATTATGTCATGTGAATGTTACTGGACACAAAAGGGCATATACTGTGGATTGCCATTTATGCATAATTCTAGGATGAGCTAAACAGAACTTGGGTAGTAGAGATTGGAGCCATGGTTATTTCTTGGAGTGGGTAAGATGGGAATTTCCGGAATGATGAAGATAGTCTATGCCTTGATTGCAATTGTGGTGATATGGTATGTGCATTTGTCGCAGTTCATAAACTTTACCATATGTAAATCATACCTTAATTAAAAAGCATGTCTAACCAATTATTCTCTTTTCTCTGGCTTGATAAATTTGATGCAAATTTTGATAATATAGGAGGGATATATGGTGCATATCACATACTGCATAGATTGAGAGCCACAGATTTCAAGTCATATACTCCAGTATTGTAGGAAATGAGACACAAAAATACAGTTAAACAGTTTTAAGTCCTGAGTATTGGCCTAGTACAATATCCTGAGTTTATGGGACTCCCACAGATACCTAATACATAAGATTTCTGTACAATGCTATAAAAGGACCTTCACAGTCCCCTGAACAACAGGTACTTCAATAAATAAGATAAGTGGAGGAACAAGGATGTAGAAATATAAAAACTTTTAGAAGGTCAATGAAGCCTGTGGAGAGAAAGCTCAATAGTACAGGGACAGATAGAAATGAAATGGAGTTTTCAGTGCTTTAGATAGAAAATTACAAGGCACTGCTTTAGCTTAGCTGGAGTTGAAGTGAGACATTGCAGGAGAGCAGTTTACAAACCAGGAAGGAATCGGCTTCCACCCACATAAAGGATAGTGATAGGTAATAAGGTCAGGCTCTTTACCACGAGAGAAATGTTCCACCAGCAAAGGAAATTAAGACTGTGTGAAAATGTTCTCTCTTATTTTGGGTAGTTGTTGCAAAACGTTGCAAACTCATAAGAAACTGAACGTTCTGATCAGTACTTGGATAAAAATAATATAAACAGATAAGAATGAGGGCTCATATCTGTAATCCAAGCTTTGTGTGAGATTGTAGGGAAAAGGATTCTGGTTTGAGGACAGTTTGAGGGGGAAAAATTTGAAATTCTAGCTGAAAAACAACAAAAGAATAAAAAGGCCAGAGAGGTAGAGTGCCCATGCAAGGCTCTGAGTTCAAACCCTAGCACCATAAGAAAAAGCATACAAATAATAAAAAGAAGTAAATAAGTAGGAGGAAGAGGAGGAAGAAGAGGAGAAGAAATATCTTTCAAACTGTCAGTGTTACAGTGACAAATTAACATATACTAGGTAGCAGGCAAGGTCATTCTTGGAATGGTTTGGACCAGACCTACTGTCTGGAAGAGTCTCCAAGTTCATTTAAGGCACTGAGGGCTCTAGAGAATCTCTGAGCAGCAGATGAATTTTGATGCCAGAGCAGAGGCACCAATTATGCCATTGGTGTCTTTGGCTACGGGTAAAGAAGGTAAATTCCTTCTGTGAACTTAGAATCCAGTGAATCCAGTGTGGGAATAACAAATTGATGGTATTTCTTATCCATGAAACTTACTGGGAGCCTTGGGTAAATCAGAATATGAAGAGTCATCGCGCTGAAAGAGGAGGCTCAGATTTGATTAGTGATGTCTGTTGAGGGGGAATGGAGGCAAAGATGCCAAACATTGACTCACCATTCCTGGCCTGAGTTTTTTCCTGAAGGAGCAAGTTAGGTCACGATTCTCAAAACGACCAGTGGTCGTGTGTGGTGCCGGGAAAATTCAAGCATACTAGGCAGGAGATTAGACTCTATTTCTTCCAGAAGCTTTCAAGGGGGTAAAGCTGGCATAAGAGAGCCAAACAGAGACTGACAGAGGAATCCATCCCTCTGAGTGGCTGGGAAGAGATGGAAGCCAGATGCAGGAAAAGATGACCGGAGTAGAACAAATGTGTACAGAGGAACCCGAGTATTGACTAGGTGAGGACATGGGCTCAGTGTCCTGTCTGGCTGTGGGGGTAGCCAAAAAGTGTCATCAGAGTGCTGCCTCTGTTCTCCCCGATTTTGACTAAAGTTAGCCCGGATTGTTTAGGTGTGATTCTGAACTTCAGTTAATGAAGGCAGACACTGTGAACTGTTTTGCCTCTGTTAGTGTAGGATGAGGAGGAGGGGTAAATTATGAGCATGCTGTTTTACTCTAATTAAATATCACAAATCAGGTAAAAGTAACAGAGGCTGGGCACCGTGGTTCATCCTTGTATTCCTTGCGCTCAGAAGGAAGAGATGGGGGGGAACATGGCTCAAATTTGAGGACATCTAGGGAAAAAAATTGTAAGAAGACCCATCTCAGTCAATACAATTTAGACGTGATTATGCACACTTGTCATTTCAGCTACATGACTATTATGAATAGGAGGATCATGGGTCCGGCTGGCCTAGACCAGGTTATTTAAAAAATAAAAGTAAAACTGACTGGAGAATCACAGCTCCAGAACCAAAGTGACTGCTTAAGGAACATCAGAAGCTTACTTTATACCACCTGTGGACTACGAAGCCCCAAATCAGGATGCCATCCCAATTGGGGTTTGCCATAGGCAAAACCTGCCTTACAGGGCAGAGCGGGCTTGATTTCAAGGACACTAATTTCATTTATGAAGCCTCCACTTCCGTAACCTCAACACTTCCCACCTCCCCATGGGTGTTAGGATTCCAGTGAATTTGATGGGGACACACTTGATCAGACCATAGCACATCTCCTACCATCAAATTGGATCGGCAACATCTCCATTTCCTTAAGATAAGGGACTGCCAGGGACTAGTTATAGAGTTCAATCCTTTGCTTTTCGAGTTGAGTCTGTGTTGTGCCGTCACAATGCCCTAGTAAACAGACACAAAAACTAAGGCAGACTAATATGGGACAAAGGCAGACTTTGAACCCAAGAACTCCGGCCCAAGAACAAGTTTTCTCAAACACTCTTAATAGCCATAGTAATCAAAACAGCTTGGTATTGGCATAAGAACAGACCTCAGGACCAATGGAATAGAATTGAAGACCCAGAAATGAACCTACAGACCTATAGCCATCTAATCTTCGATAAGGGAGCTAAAACAATAGAATGGAAGAAAGACAGCCTCTTCAGTAAATGGTGCTGGCAAAATTGGTTAACTACTTGTAGAAAACTAAAGCTAGATATATCACCCTGTACCAGAATCAACTCCAAATGGATCAAAGACCTCAAAGTCAAAGCAGACACTCTGAAAACATTACAGGATGGAATAGGAGAAACCCTAGGTCTCCTTGGCTCAGGCCGAATTTTTTTGATTGGGGCCCGGGAACCCTTCCAATTCAAGAAAGGTTGGACAAATGGGATTGCATAAAGTTGCAGAGCTTCTGCATGGCAAAGGACATAGCTAGCAAGATCAATAGAAAGCCCACAGATTGGGAGAAGATCTTTACTACCCATACAACGGACAAGGGTCTCATATCTAAAATATACTTGGAACTCAAAAAATTAAATCCCCCAACAACAAATCCTCAAAGAAACAACTGCCCAATAAATAAGTGGGCAAAAGACTTAAAGAGAAACTTCTCTGAAGAAGAAAGAAGGATGGCCAATAGACACATGAAGAAATGCTCAACATCCCTAGCCATAAAAGAAATGGAAATCAAAACAACATTGAGATACCACCTCACTCTAGTTAGAATGGCAAAAATCAAGAACTCTAACAACAACAGATGCTGGAGGGGATGTGGACAGAAGGGAACCTTACTTCATTGTTGGTGGGAATGTAAACTTGTTCAACCACTTTGGAAAGCAGTATGGAGGTTCCTCAAAAGACTTCACATAGAGCTCCCCTATAACCCAGCAATTCCACTTTTGGGCATTTACCCAAATGTTTACAAACAAGACCACACTAAAGCTACCAGCACAACTATGTTTATTGCAGCATTATTTACCATAGCTAAGATATGGAACCAACCCAGATGCCCTTCAGTAGATGAATGGATCAAGAAAATGTGGTATATATACACAATGGAATTCTACGCCTCCATCAGAAAGAATGACATTGCCCCATTTGTTAGGAAATGGAAAAACTTGGAAAAAATTATATTAAGTGAAGTAAGCCAGGCCCAAAGAAACACAGCTCCCATGGTTTCCCTTATTTGCAATATCTAGTATATCTATGAGTCAAGCGGAAAAGGTCAGATAATGTGATGTTAGGAAAATGAACCCTTAGATATGTATTTTAATGTTTTTTTCTTTCATGCATGTGTTTCTAATGCATTTATAAGATTGTTTTTTTGTTACTTTGTATGTCCCTCCCCCACAGTATAACCCCCACTTTCACTATATTTGATGTCAGTATAACTTGTGGAGAAGATGGGGAAAAACAAGTCGTTTAAGGATTCAGGTAGACCTGTTACAACAATGAGAAGTACAAGTTGTCATGTCCAAAACGAGCTTTACAACATCGATTGGGGGGGTGGTGGTGAGAGGGATTGGGATTGGGATTGGGATTGGGAGAGGGGAGGCTGGGAAGGGATGTGAAGGGTAAACAAAGGAGGAGGCTGCAATGCTTGGTAAGAAATGTATGCATTATCCTGCCCATGTAATTGTAACCCCTCTGTACAGTATGTTCACAAATAAAATAAAATAAAATAAAAAAACACTCTTAATTCTTCTCACAGTAATGAGCAAAGTTAACAGACGTTAACATTGAAATCTGTGTGTCCCTGGTAAGTTTATAATTCACTACTGTCCCGTCTACTTGTAGATTATGTGCGACTGCAGATTCTGAAGTGCTTCTACAAGCAAGGAATTGAAAATATTCTTTTGACAGTTTAATAATCCAGTGACTCAGCAGCTCCTATTGAAGACCTCCTACATCTTGCTCTTGATTTTGATGGCTTCTGGTTTTTCACGCAGCCATCTAGGCTTGAAATGTTAGGATCTTCTGAGACCTGTGGTAGTTATTGAGCATGTTTCCTGTTTCAAACAGCTGGAAATAAAGATCACAGCTTTACTGGGAGTGAAAATGACTGTCTTCCACCTTGTACCCATGGAAATATTGAGGGAATGGTAGCCATCAGCGCACACTGGAGGATTGTTGGGCATTGTACCTGGTGTCCAGAAAGGACCCACGAATTTTTGGTGGAAATAGAGGTTAATCAGTACCATCTTTAAAAGATATTTTTTCCCCACATAAACCAAGTGACAAAAGTGAAGTGGGAAGATAACGTCAATGATTACTTTATTTCAAGAGTCATTTCAGGCCTGGGGTGCTTGATCCAGGTTTCATTTTGATGTGAACACATTCCTAGGTCCTACTTTAGCTCAGGGGTTCATTTCTGTCCTGTGACTTGTGTGAGGAATCTACTTTGTGAAAAGTTTAGAGGTTTAATTATTAATGCAGAAGATGATCTGGAGCTAATTGAAGGTTGAAGGAACTAAGGGCCTTTGTTGGACATTGGAAAGTCACTTAAAAGTCAACAATCATGTAAAATAACTCTTCTGCATTCCCACCTGCTTATCTTTCCCACGCTTACTAGCTTTCTCCTTCCTCCTTTTCTCAGATGGACTTCTTTCTAATCATCTCTTTTGATTCTTTTATACTTCTTCCTACTACCAGTCACCAACTGGGACAATGTGTACTAGGAACACCAAACTCTAGAAATTAGAGTTTCCCTGGAGTTTACATTTGGGTAAACGGAGGCATACTCTAGGGAAGAGATTTGAAGTATATTCAGAATAGGAATGTCTCTTGTGATAACCACCCAATATCATTACTTACTTTTATTGCTTTATATTTATTCCTTGATTTTGGGAGATTAAACCGGGGCCTTGTGCATACTCTGTGTTGCACTATACTCATAGCATCCCATATTCTTGTTTAGTATTTGCCAAAATTGTTTAAAAATACAGATTTTTAAAAAATATTCTGAACGATCACATGTCTGTATAAAATATGTTCAAAAATACAGAAACTGTGCAGAAAAAGTAAAAAAAAGTCTTCTATTTCTTAATCTACAGATAACTGCTACTAACAATTAGAATGTATTTCCCTCCAAACTCCTTTCCACTTAAATGAACAAAAATACATTTATTGTAATGAAATGAGATTCTGTTACAGAGGCACATTTGAATCCTGTTTTTTTTAATGCTTCACTTCTTGTTAGTATTATATCGCGATATTAAATATTCTTGAAAATGTGATTTTAATAGGTGTATACTTTTCTATCTCATGGTAGTGACATACTTTATCCATTTGTGGCACCCATAGAAGAGAGTTCCTAGGGCTGCAGTGCCAGCCTGCCCTTAGTTGAAACCAGAGTATTGCCACAGGAAAAGAGAAGGGCAGAATAGAAAAGAATTGAAAGGAAAAGGGAGACATAGGAACAAGAAAAGCAAGTCCTTGTCTGGGGAGGCAAGCCTTGCATTGCAGCATTTGGACAGTGGATGTCTGGAGTGGATTTTGGATCGAGGTTGGTCCCAGGCAAACTATGTGAGACTTCATCTCAAGAATAAGGGCAACAGGATCTAGGGGTGTGGCTCAAAAGGTAGAGCATTTGGAGTTCAAACCTTATGACAAAAGTTTCTTATTTTTTCCAGCTTTTCTTGTATTTGCTTTTTATTAAAACATGAATCGTAGTGATGAATGTGTTTTGTTGTGACACAGATGCATGTTTTGTGCACAGATCGCACCCACCCTCTCTCCTCTGTGACCCTTCCCTGCTGCTCCACTCCCTTGCCCCTTTCCTTCTAAAATGTAAATGTAAGAGAGTTTTTATGCTTTAAGTGGTGGTGGTGGGGTGGGGGGAGAAAGGGGTAGAGAACAAAGATCTCCAACAATCCCAAATGTTTCGTTCAAAGTTCTCAAATAGGTTTTCTCTCTATAGGCATTCACAAGAAGAAAAAGGGTAGCTTTGTACTTCGTGTGCTTTAATTATTATCGTTTCTCCTAACTGCCTTTGTCTTCCTCCTCTTCCCATATTCAGTACAGACCTCTCTTCATTCTGGGCTTCATCCTCCAGCTACCATCTCATTCAGTGCCTTTGCTTTCAACTTCCCTGCGGACTTTGCACAACACCCTCACTGCATTTTTGTAAGCTTTTGTTAATCTTTCATCTTCGCTTCTCTTTCTTCATTCTTCTTTCCTTTTTCCCTCTCCTTTCTCCCTCCCTCCCTCCCTCCCTCCCTCCCTCCCTCTTCCCTTCTCTTCCTTTTTCTCTCCCTCCTTCTTCCCTTTTCTTCCTTTTGCTCTCCTTCCCTC
>NW_012267224.1:2052115-2053911 GCF_000151885.1 Dipodomys ordii
GTCCTTCCTTCCTTCCTTCCTTCCTTCCTTCCTTCCTTCCTTCCTCCCTTTCCTCCCTCTCTTTCTCCCTCCCTCCCTCCCTCCCTCCCTCCCTTCCTTCCTTCCTTCCTTCCTGCCTTCCTTTCTTCCTTCCTGCTTTCCTTCCTTCCTGCCTTCCTTCCTTCCTTCTTTTCTTCTTTTTCTTCCTCTTTCCCTTCCTCTTCTTTTACTGAAGTATTATCGAAAAACAAAACTTACATATATTGACATTGTATGATATATGTATACACTGTGAAATGATTACCACAATCATCTAATGAACAGATTTACCACCCTCATAGTTTATTTATATATTTGTTTATTTGTTTTGGATGTGAGAACACTTAAGATCTGCTTTCAGCGATGTTTACAAGTGTGATTTGATATCATTGATTATCATACCATAATCCAGAAAACATGCATGCATGCTGCATGTACTTGTCAAGCATGGCCAGACATGGCCAAGGATACTCTTTTCCTTGTTGCTAAAGTATGTTCGTTACTGTTTACAAATCCTTACCTGCCCTGTGACTGGGAGAGTTGCCCCTGAGCTCCATGGAGATTCAACTTACAATGTTAGAGTCACAGATTGGTTCAGTGTTATGGGAGGAGAGAGCGCGCGCAGGCTGCGGCAAGCGGACTTCTTCTGCTTGATCTCACCTTTGCCCTACCTTGCAGTGGGAGTTTGGATGGAAAACTTAGGAATAATGATGAGTTATAATTTATAGGTTTGGTTAAGAGCTGCATGACATGATATTTCCAGAGAGTTCACCACGGCACTGAGAAGGTCAAACTCATCCAAGAATGGCAAATGAGTGACCTTTGTCTGACATTACTCCAATAGTCAAGGCCAATGTTTATGGATTTGTTTTATTTTGATTTCTGAGACAGAGTCTCACAAACAATGTGGAGTAACATCTACTCATATGAGGCTCTGGTTGGCTTTTGGGCTCATTATATAGTCCAGATTGGCCTCAGATCTTCCATCCTCTTGCGTCTGCCTCCCGAGTGCTGGGATTACAAGTGTGGGTTACCGTGCCTGGTAGTATTTATGTTTTGATGATTAGCATAAATGTGGAAGTGACAGCCCCTTTCATATGTGTCCTATGTAAATGAAACGCACATGCGTTTAAATAAAAGCACAGGAGTTTTGATTGCTAGGACTTGATGAGGGGCAGGAGATCAAGTTTAAGAACATATTGATAAGACACAGGAAGAGCCATGTCTTTACCTCTTCATGTTCTCGATGCATAAGGGCTTCTGTAGCTCTGTGGTGGCTGCTTTGGAGGATCTGGGCTGTACACTGAACTTCCTGGATAAGAGTCTGTTTGTGGAAGTTGCATAAAGGAGCTTCCTGGGTGCAGACAGACAGACTGGATGCCCCTGGGCCTTGAAACTGGGCCGGAGCTGTCACTTCCACTTACTCAGAAGGACATGACCTTCACTCTACACCTGAGGCTGTTTTCTGTTAGCCAAGTATGGAAGTACCATGTGCACAGAGGAAATTCTTCACTGTGGAGAACAATTTGGAGCAATATCTGCTCATAAACACGGTGGTTTCCCCTGAGAGTAATACATTTGCAGCCTTATGGGTGGCCCTGCGCTATTGTTTTGTCAGGCAGGAGGACTTCAGGCCTGAATCACCTTCCCGTGGCACCTTGCAGCAATCTGAAAATACCATACAGAGGGGTTACAATTACATGGGCAAGATAATGAGTACATTTCTTATCAAGCATTGTTACCTCCTCCTTTATTTTCCCTTCCCATCCCTTCCCATC